>NC_084568.2:1362500-1487500 GCF_033978685.3 Nerophis lumbriciformis
GGTCTCAAACTTACCCGGTGGGGGGGCAGGTAAATAACAATAGGATCTAAAGCAGACCTGGGAACAATACATGCGGCCCATTAAGATTTTCAATCCGTTCTGCATAATTTTTTTTAGACCTTTTAACATTAAAACTGTCGCCGCCATTATGATGTGCATCAGTTCGGGACGTCTCTGCGCTGATGACCTGTCTCCGCTCAAGGTGGTCTCCTGCTGGCCCCATTATGGACCGGACTCTCACTATTATGTTAGATCCTCTATGGACTGGACTCTCACACTATTATGTTCGATCCACTATGGACTGGACTTTCACACTATTATGTTAGATCCACTATGGACTGGACTCTCACTATTATGTTAGATCCACTATGGACTGGACTCTCACTATTATGTTGGATCCACTGTGGACTGGACTCTCTCACTATTATGTTAGATCCACTATGGACTGGACTCTCACAATATTATGTTAGATCCACTATGGACTGCACTCTCACAATATTATGTTAGATCCACTATGGCTTGGACTCTCACTATTTTGTTAGATCCACTATGGACTGGACTCTCACACTATTATGTTAGATCCACTATGGACTGGACTCTCACACTATTATGTTAGATCCACTATGGACTGGACTCTCACTATTATGTTAGATTCACTATGGACTGGACTCTCACACTATTATGTTAGATCCACTATGGACTGGACTCTCACTATTATGTTAGATCCACTATGGACTGGACTCTCACGATTATGTTGGATCCACTATGGACTGGACTCTCACTATTATGTTAGATCCACTATGGACTGGACTCTCACTATTATGTTAGATCCACTATGGACTGGACTCTCACTATTATGTTAGATCCACTATGGACTGGACTCTCACTATTATGTTAGATTCACTATGGACTGGACTCTCACTATTATGTTAGATCCACTATGGACTGGACTCTCACACTATTATGTTAGATCCACTATGGACTGGACTCTCACTATTATGTTAGATTCACTATGGACTGGACTCTCACTATTATGTTAGATCCACTATGGACTGGACTCTCACTATTATGTTAGATTCACTATGGACTGGACTCTCACTATTATGTTAGATCCACTATGGACTGGACTCTCACAATATTATGTTAGATCCACTATGGACTGGACTCTCACTATATTATGTTAGATCCACTATGGACTGGACTCTCACACTATTATGTTAGATCCACTATGGACTGGACTCTCACAATATTATGTTAGATCCACTATGGACTGGACTCTCACTATATTATGTTAGATCCACTATGGACTGCACTCTCACAATATTATGTTAGATCCACTATGGCTTGGACTCTCACTATTTTGTTAGATCCACTATGGACTGGACTCTCACACTATTATGTTAGATCCACTATGAACTGGACTCTCACAATATTATGTTAGATCCACTATGGACTGGACTCTCACACTATTATGTTAGATCCACTATGGACTGGACTCTCACACTATTATGTTAGATCCACTATGGACTGGACTCTCACACTATTATGTTAGATCCACTAGCTGGTCTGAGAAGTAAAAGAGGAGCGACGTGCATATGTTGTTAATATTCAGTCTTTTATTGTTCGTAGTTAACATTGTAAATCCCACTGTCTGTATTTTCATGTACATTTTGCGTGTCCCATTCAGTAAAAAACTGTAAAATTCCATTCTGTTTTTTCGAGGTGGTCTGGAATAACATTTTTAGAACTCTTATCGGACATTGTGACTTTTGGTATTGGTGTACAGTAGTAGTAGTTGCCCCATGTGTGTTTGTTGTGCTTTCATTTTTGTTTGTTGACACCGCAGTTTAAGGTGGCCTCCGTGTATTTAACGCTGAGTTGGGGTATGTGAGCTCTTAAATTTAACGGCTACAAATAATGGTGAGTTTGAGACCCCCCGCCATAAAGCATTTCTCCAGTTGTGGTGATGAATGCGCATGCGCCACCTGCTGGAATACTGTAGTACAACATGCAGCCCATCAACATAAAATATTTGATCGTTAACATATTAATTAGGGGTGTCCTGATCTGATATTAATCTCAATAACTTAGATAACAACTACAGTACAGTAATCCCTCCTTTATTGCATCCAGATATGACTTTGATAAATAAAGTTGGACTCATTAATTATGAAATTGAAAATGTTCATAGCTTTAGCATAGAAAAAAAACCTTCTAAATAATTTTTTCAACAATATGATAGTACTCTAGACATGAAATATCACCTTTCAATCCTCTTTTAATGCTGGCTAAGGCTGAACCAAATCAGTGGCCTGAATTGTCAGGTTCAAAGACTGATGACATCTATTAAACAAGACAAGAAGCAAGGAATCATGCAGAGACAAGAGTTCAATTTGGCTCAATGAGGAGAGACGCTTGGGGCTGCACACTCAAGTTACAATCTCCCACCACGCTACTGTAAATGGAAAGACAGTTTGTGTGTTTTGTGTGTCCCGAAAACCGGCTACTTCGACACCGGACACTCTTCCGCCAGTGTGTGAGTGGCAGGAAGAAAAGCTCTGACCTGCGCCACCTGCTAGGTTTGCGTGTAAAAATCTGCACCCTAAATACAGGTAAAAGCCAGTAAATTAGAATATTTTGAAAAACGTGATTTATTTCAGTAATTGCATTCAAAAGGTGTAACTTGTACATTATATTTATTCATTGCACACAGACTGATGCATTCAAATGTTTATTTCATTTAATTTTGATGATTTGAAGTGGCAACAAATGAAAATCCAAAATTCCGTGTGTCACAAAATTAGAATATTACTTAAGGCTAATACAAAAAAGGGATTTTTAGAAATGTTGGCCAACTGAAAAGTATGAAAATGAAAAATATGAGCATGTACAATACTCAATACTTGGTTGGAGCTCCTTTTGCCTCAATTACTGCGTTAATGCGGCGTGGCATGGAGTCGATGAGTTTCTGGCACTGCTCAGGTGTTATGAGAGCCCAGGTTGCTCTGATAGTGGCCTTCAACTCTTCTGCGTTTTTGGGTCTGGCATTCTGCATCTTCCTTTTCACAATACCCCACAGATTTTCTATGGGGCTAAGGTCAGGGGAGTTGGCGGGCCAATTTAGAACAGAAATACCATGGTCCGTAAACCAGGCACGGGTAGATTTTGCGCTGTGTGCAGGCGCCAAGTCCTGTTGGAACTTGAAATCTCCATCTCCATAGAGCAGGTCAGCAGCAGGAAGCATGAAGTGCTCTAAAACTTGCTGGTAGACGGCTGCGTTGACCCTGGATCTCAGGAAACAGAGTGGACCGACACCAGCAGATGACATGGCACCCCAAACCATCACTGATGGTGGAAACTTTACACTAGACTTCAGGCAACGTGGATCCTGTGCCTCTCCTGTCTTCCTCCAGACTCTGGGACCTCGATTTCCAAAGGAAATGCAAAATTTGCATGGTTGGGTGATGGTTTGGGGTGCCATGTCATCTGCTGGTGTCGGTCCACTCTGTTTCCTGAGATCCAGGGTCAACGCAGCCGTCTACCAGCAAGTTTTAGAGCACTTCATGCTTCCTGCTGCTGACCTGCTCTATGGAGATGGAGATTTCAAGTTCCAACAGGACTTGGCGCCTGCACACAGCGCAAAATCTACCCGTGCCTGGTTTACGGACCATGGTATTTCTGTTCTAAATTGGCCCGCCAACTCCCCTGACCTTAGCCCCATAGAAAATCTGTGGGGTATTGTGAAAAGGAAGATGCAGAATGCCAGACCCAAAAACGCAGAAGAGTTGAAGGCCACTATCAGAGCAACC
The DNA here is from genome assembly GCF_033978685.3 of Nerophis lumbriciformis. NCBI lineage: Eukaryota > Metazoa > Chordata > Actinopteri > Syngnathiformes > Syngnathidae > Nerophis > Nerophis lumbriciformis. The sequence continues at coordinate 1,366,310 of NC_084568.2, forward strand.
TGGGCTCTCATAACACCTGAGCAGTGCCAGAAACTCATCGACTCCATGCCACGCCGCATTAACGCAGTAATTGAGGCAAAAGGAGCTCCAACCAAGTATTGAGTATTGTACATGCTCATATTTTTCATTTTCATACTTTTCAGTTGGCCAACATTTCTAAAAATCCCTTTTTTGTATTAGCCTTAAGTAATATTCTAATTTTGTGACACACGGAATTTTGGATTTTCATTTGTTGCCACTTCAAATCATCAAAATGAAATGAAATAAACATTTGAATGCATCAGTCTGTGTGCAATGAATAAATATAATGTACAAGTTACACCTTTTGAATGCAATTACTGAAATAAATCAAGTTTTTAAAAATATTCTAATTTACTGGCTTTTACCTGTATAAGACAACCACTCTGGCACACCAGCTAAACATACCTGAGGGTGCTTAATCTAAAACATGACATTTGTCAATATAAAAAAAGTATCAAACAATTTTAGTTTTATATTACGTATAGTGTCGGAGGCAGATATTTACATATATCCGAATTTAAGTGTTACTTCTTCTATTTCATAGTCATATTTGAAAACAGCTCGTGTTTTTCCATTTCCATTGTTGCGTTTTATGACCAGTTGTTCCTCCCAGGGAATTCAAGTCACAAGTCGCTCCCAAGCTCTTTACGACACTTAAAGCTGAGTTGAAAAACCACCAGAGACAGAATAGGTATTTTGTAATATATTTGCAAAGCTTTGCATATATACATTCACAGAGACAGCATAGAACATTCGGATCGCACCGCTAAGATGGTCTGTCTTCCCGACCCCAAAACCCTCTCCCCTCTTCCCTCTCTCTAGTCAAAACACAAGCACATTATCTCTCTAGTCAAAACACATTCCAAAGATCAAGGTTAACACACACAGTTTACTTGCAGAGAAACAGAAAGAGAATAAATGGAAAAAACACGAGCTGTTTTCAAATATGGCTATGAAATAGAAGAAGTAACACTTAAATTCGGATACATGTAAATATCTGCCTCCGACAATAGATACAAAGTTCCAAAGCCTATTAGAAAGTATCCAGTAACAAACGTGTCTGCATCACTCAACTTAATGCATCATGTGCTTGATTTAGTTAATTATGTCTATCATAAGGTTAGTGTTTTTAGGGCCCGCATGGCCCATTGCATAAGGACTCCCACAGGGAGTCCTTATGCAATGGGACATAAGGACCTATTGAATTTGTAAGGTTTTATTAGGGCCCGCATGGCCCATTGTATAAGGACTCCCGAGTCCTTATGCAATGGGACATAAGGACCTATTGAATTTGTAAGGTTTTTTATTTTTATTTTTATTTTTTCCGCCGCCACATTAAACTGTAATTTGACCCACTTAACATGCTTCAAAACTCACCATATTTGACCCACACATCAGGACCTGCGAAAATTACCTTTTAAAAAAAAACAACAACCCCAAAACTCAAAATTGCGCTCTAGCGCCCCCTAGGAAAAAAAAAAACTAGACTGCCTGTAACTCCCACTAGGAAGGTCGGAGAGACATGAAACAAAAACCTTTATGTAGGTCTGACTTACACCTAGTTTTCATAATTGTATATCCTCGGGCTAAAATCAACAGGAAGTTGGCAATTCCCCCTTCAAGACAAAAAAGTACTAAAAACAGTCACTTTTGCCTCTTTGAGCTGTAATTTGACCCTCTTAACATGCTTCAAAACTCACCGAACTGAACGCACACATCAGGACTGTCAATAATTGCGATCTAATAAAAAAACCTAACCCCAAATTTAAAAATTGCGCTCTAGAGCAATTTTTGAATAAAACGGAGAAAAAACTGCTCCTCGGAAGCAAAAAACTGCTCCTCAGAAGCAAAAATCAACAGGAAGTTTGCTATTCCCCCTTCTAAACAAATTTTTTTGTAAAAACCGGTCACCTTCCTTCAAAAACGAACTCCTCTGAGCGCGTTTGTCGTTTCGCCTTCAAACTAACACAGGAGAGAGATTGAACCCTTGTGATTACAATGACAGAAGCGCTTTTTTTCTAACTGCTCCGGTTTTGATTTTATGACCCTTCAAAGACCCGCTGCGCTGATGCTGCTGCGCTGCTGTTTTTTTAAGATGGCTGCTTAAAAGCAGGAAGCACCAGCGTGCCCACACAATGCAGACAAGGTAGGTACACTAGACAAAAGTCTTGGGACACTTCAGACTAAAAGTAGACAAAAGTATTGGGACACTTAGGACTAGCACCTGCCAAATACGCGGGCCTGACCAATGCTGCTTGCAGCTTTAATTTTACTTGGCATTGTTCGGTGCCTTTTGTACCATTCCACACTACAAATTAAAAGTATGTGCTATGGTTTGTGGTGATATCGTATCGGATTAATATCAGATAAGTGACACCCCTGATATTAATATTGACAGGAGTCCTTCTCCGCGTATCCATGTTGTTAACCCCAGTGCTTGGCTCGCCACAGACGCAGTGGATCTGGGTTCCCCGGACGAGCTGATGGATATTTCCGAGGCGGACGAGGGGGTGTGGCCGGGCGGCGGGGGGCCCGACGTGAACCCGCCCACCATCACCATCAGCAACAGCGTGACCACGTTAAACCTGGGCGCCAAGGCCATGAAGAAGTGTCGCCTGGGCGGGCGCGGCAGCAAGGACAAAGAGGCCGGCCCCCTCGCCGCCGCCGGCGGCCGGGCGGCCAGCGAGCACGCCGAGGTCTCCGCCAAGCGCCTCACGCTGACCTCCAGCCAGTCGGTGCCCAAGGCGGGGGCGCTCACCAGCCTGACGCGCACGGCCAGCGCCGTATTCTCCCGCTCCTTTGAGCAGGTCGCCGGCGCTCCCGCCCCGGCCCCCAGTAACCACACTGCCTCAGAATCCGGCCACTATCCATGCAGTCTTCAAGAGGAAGGGATGGGGTACTTAAGTCCAGGTCCTAACCACACGCAGCGCTCCACCAGCATCGGTGTGCACCTTGGCTCGGACCTTTGAGGTATTTTAATATCCGACCCTGCCAGTCTACACACCTGGACCTGCAAGCCATGACCACTCCGAGGGACCAGGATCCTTGGCGAGGAACACTCTGGTGGTTTCTCTAGGCAAACCGCGACGTGTGTTCTCTGGGACAAAAAAAGCCACCTTGCAGCTTTCTCTGACTGGTCCGGTTGTCAGGAACAAATTGCACTCCTCACCTCGTCTAAATAGGTGCACTTGAAGGGGATCTGCCCTTTTTTCTGGAATTTTGCCTATCATTCACAATCCTGAGGTAAGACCAGAACACATTTCTTTTTTGATGCATTCTAAATAGCTAATAAATGTGATCAAAAGTCTGCTTACAATGGAGCATAGTGGAGTTGCTCTATTCTGCCAACAAAGCCCTTAAAAAATATCCAATTAAGGTTTTATATACACACTAAGTATATATGTATAATAACATTTAATATTTACATATTTTGCTCATTTAAAGCATATTCATTTCAAAAACGCATCACAACATTCACTTTTCCCTCGACAACACCACTGATCACTACTCACTGCCAACAAACATAACAAAACATCACTTACTGTACAATGTCTGCTCTCACTGGGATGCCAACTGATAGAGTGTTGTTATATATAGTACAGGCCAAAAGTTTCAATGTGTTTTCTTTATTTTCATGACTATTTACATTGTAGATTGTCACATCAAAACAAAAAAAGCTGAAAACATGTTTTATATTCTAGTTTCTTCATTACATTACTGCTTTGCACACTCTTGGCATTCTCTCCATGAGCTTCAAGCACACCTGTGAGGTGAAAACCCTTTCAGGGGACTACCTCTTGAAGCTCATGGAGAGAATGCCAAGAGAGTGCAAAGCCGTAATCAGAGCAAAGGGTGGCTATTTTGAAGAAACTAGAATATGAAACATGTTTTCAAGTACATAACTCCACATGTGTTCATACATAGTTTTGATGTGACAATCTACAATGTAAATAGTCATGAAAATAAAGAAAACACATTGAAATGAGAATTTGTCCAAACTTTTGGCCTGTACTGTATATATAATAACATTTAATATTTACATATTTTGCTAATTTGAAGCTAATGCGGCGCATTAATTTCAAAAACGCATCACAGATAACTGATAACTACTCACTGCCAACTTCATGACAGCCAACAAACATAATAAAACATCACTTACTGTACAATGTCTGCTCTCACTGGGATGCCAACTGATAGAATGTTGTTATATATAATCCTCGCAAAAAAACAGTAGGGTCTTTTCCTGTCTTTCTCGCCATTTTCTGGTCTAATTTGGCTGTCAAAGTGTACCAACTCGTCGGAATACGTCCTCGTCCTTCCGCTATCCAGGTGAGAGACATTATTTAAGATCTACAATAAACTGTCACAAGCGCGGACGCGAGAAAGCAGCTCACCAGCTGACGACGTCAACGTTGGCACACCAGCTGGTGATCACGGCGCCGCTATAAATAGTTTGTCTGCGTCAGCGCTCGTAATAACATCACTAATACTCTGTTAATATTCAAGTTGGGAAATGTAAATGGAGTATTATTGGCACTTTTTTTGATGAAACCTAATACAACATCACTTACTGTACAATGTCTGCTCTCACTGGGATGCCAATGTTGTTATAATCCTCGCCAAAAAACAGTAGGGCGGAACCGAGCGTCTTTTCCTGTCTTTCTCGCCATTTTCGTTGTCTAAATTGGCTGTCAAAGTGTACCAACTTGTCGGAATACGTCCTCATCCTTCCGCTATCCAGGTGAGAGACATTATTTAAGATCTAGAATAAACTGTCACAAGCGCGGACGCGAGAAAGCAGCTCACCAGCCGACGACGTCAACGTTGGCACACCAGCTGGTGATCACGGCGCCGCTATAAATAGTTTGTCTGCGTCAGCGCTCGTAATAACATCACTAATACTCTGTTAATATTCAAGTTGGGAAATGTAAATGGAATATTATTGGCACTTTTTTGATGAAACCTAATACAACATCACTTACTGTACAATGTCTGCTCTCACTGGGATGCCAATGTTGTCATAATCCTCGCAAAAAACAGTAGGGTGGAACCGAGCGTCTTTTCCTGTCTTTTCGGGTCTAATTTGGCTGTCAAGGTGTACCAACTTGTCGGAATACGTCCTCATCCTTCCGCTATCTAGGTGAGAGACATTATTTAAGATCTAGAATAAACTGTCACAAGCGCGGACGCGAGAAAGCAGCTCACCAGCCGACGACGTCAACGTTGGCACACCAGCTGGTGATCACGGCGCCGCTATAAATAGTTTGTCTGCGTCAGCGCTCGTAATAACAATATCCCAAATACCGTATTTTTCGGACTATAAGTCGCAGTTTTTTTCATAGTTTGGCTTATATATGTTTTTTTCCTTCTTTATTATGCATTTTCGGCAGGTGCGACTTATACTCCGGTGCGACTTATACTCCGCAAAATGCGGTACTAGGTTAGTATTCAAGTTGGGAAATGTAAATGGAGTATTATTGGCACTTTTTGATGAAACCTAATACAACATCACTTACTGTACAATGTCTGCTCTCACTGGGATGCCAACTGATAGAATTATGATTAAATATAATAATTGCAAAAAAACAGTAGGGTGGAACCGAGCGTCTTTTCCTGTCTTTCTCGCCATTTTCGTTGTCTAATTTGGCTGTCAAAGTGTACCAACTTGTCGGAATACGTCCTCGTCCTTCCGCTATCCAGGTGAGAGACATTATTTAAGATCTAGAATAAACTGTCACAAGCGCGGACGCGAGAAAGCAGCTCACCAGCCGACGACGTCAACGTTGGCACACCAGCTGGTGATCACGGCGCCACTATAAATAGTTTGTCTGCGTCAGCGCTTGTAATAACAATATCCCAAATACCGTATTTTTCGGACTATAAGTCGCAGTTTTTTTCATAGTTTGGCTTATATATGTTTTTTTCCTTCTTTATTATGCATTTTCGGCAGGTGCGACTTATACTCCGGTGCGACTTATACTCCGAAAAATGCGGTACTAGGTTAGTATTCAAGTTGGGAAATGTAAATGGAGTATTATTGGCACTTTTTGATGAAACCTAATACAACATCACTTACTGTACAATGTCTGCTCTCACTGGGATGACAACTGATAGAATTATGATTAAATATAATAATTGCAAAAAAAACAGTAGGGTGGAACCGGCCGTTTTTTCCTGTCTTTCTCGCCATTTCCGGGTCTAAACTTGCTGTCAAAGTGTACCAACTCGTCGGAATACGTCCTCGTCCTTCCGCTATCCAGGTGAGAGACATTATTTATGAACTCGATATGATAAACTTGCGCAAACGCGGACGCGAGAAAGCAGCTCACCAGCCGACGACGTCAACGTTGGCACACCAGCTGGTGATCACGGCGCCGCTATAAATAGTTTGTCTGCGTCAGCGCTTGTAATAACAATATCCCAAATAGCGTATTTTTCAGACTATAAGTCGCAGTTTTTTTAATAGTTTGGCTTATATATGTTTTTTTCCTTCTTTATTATGCATTTTCGGCAGGTGCGACTTATACTCCGGTGCGACTTATACTCCGAAAAATGTGGTACTAGGTTAGTATTCAAGTTGGGAAATGTAAATGGAGTATTATTGGCACTTTTTGATGAAACCTAATACAACATCACTTACTGTGCAATGTCTGCTCTCACTGGGATGCCAACTGATAGAATTATGATTAAATATAATAATTGCAAAAAAAACAGTAGGGTGGAACCGAGCGTCTTTTCCTGTCTTTCTCGCCATTTTCGGGTCTAAATTGGCTGTCAAAGTGTACCAACTTGTCGGAATACGTCCTCATCCTTCCGCTATCCAGGTGAGAGACATTATTTAAGATCTAGAATAAACTGTCACAAGCGCGGACGCGAGAAAGCAGCTCACCAGCCGACGACGTCAACGTTGGCACACCAGCTGGTGATCACGGCGCCGCTATAAATAGTTTGTCTGCGTCAGCGCTTGTAATAACAATATCCCAAATAGCGTATTTTTCAGACTATAAGTCGCAGTTTTTTTAATAGTTTGGCTTATATATGTTTTTTTCCTTCTTTATTATGCATTTTCGGCAGGTGCGACTTATACTCCGGTGCGACTTATACTCCGAAAAATGTGGTACTAGGTTAGTATTCAAGTTGGGAAATGTAAATGGAGTATTATTGGCACTTTTTGATGAAACCTAATACAACATCACTTACTGTGCAATGTCTGCTCTCACTGGGATGCCAACTGATAGAATTATGATTAAATATAATAATTGCAAAAAAAACAGTAGGGTGGAACCGAGCGTCTTTTCCTGTCTTTCTCGCCATTTTCGGGTCTAAATTGGCTGTCAAAGTGTACCAACTTGTCGGAATACGTCCTCATCCTTCCGCTATCCAGGTGAGAGACATTATTTAAGATCTAGAATAAACTGTCACAAGCGCGGACGCGAGAAAGCAGCTCACCAGCCGACGACGTCAACGTTGGCACACCAGCTGGTGATCACGGCGCCACTATAAATAGTTTGTCTGCGTCAGCGCTCGTAATAACATCACTAATACTCTGTTAATATTCAAGTTGGGAAATGTAAATGGAGTATTATTGGCACTTTTTTGATGAAACCTAATACAACATCACTTACTGTACAATGTCTGCTCTCGCTGGGATGCCAATGTTGTCATAATCCTCGCCAAAAAACAGTAGGGTGGAACCGAGCGTCTTTTCCTGTCTTTCTCGCCATTTTCGGGTCTAATTTGGCTGTCAAAGTGTACCAACTTTGTCGGAATACGTCCTCATCCTTCCGCTATCCAGGTGAGAGACATTATTTAAGATCTAGAATAAACTGTCACAAGCGCGGACGCGAGAAAGCAGCTCACCAGCCGACGACGTCAACGTTGGCACACCAGCTGGTGATCACGGCGCCGCTATAAATAGTTTGTCTGCGTCAGCGCTCGTAATAACAATATCCCAAATACCGTATTTTTCGGACTATAAGTCGCAGTTTTTTTCATAGTTTGTCTTATATATGTTTTTTTCCTTCTTTATTATGCATTTTCGGCAGGTGCGACTTATACTCCGGTGCGACTTATACTCCGAAAAAATACGGTACTAGGTTAGTATTCAAGTTGGGAAATGTAAATGGAGTATTATTGGCACTTTTTTGATGAAACCTAATACAACATCACTTACTGTACAATGTCTGCTCTCGCTGGGATGCCAATGTTGTCATAATACTCTCAAAAAAACAGTAGGGTGGAACCGAGCGTCTTTTCCTGTCTTTCTCGCCATTTTCGTTGTCTAATTTGGCTGTCAAAGTGTACCAACTTTGTCGGAATACGTCCTCATCCTTCCGCTATCCAGGTGAGAGACATTATTTAAGATCTAGAATAAACTGTCACAAGCGCGGACGCGAGAAAGCAGCTCACCAGCCGACGACGTCAACGTTGGCACACCAGCTGGTGATCACGGCGCCGCTATAAAAAGTTTGTCTGCGTCAGCGCTTGTAATAACAATATCCCAAATACCGTATTTTTCGGACTATAAGTCGCAGTTTTTTTCATAGTTTGGCTTATATATGTTTTTTTCCTTCTTTATTATGCATTTTCGGCGGGTGCGACTTATACTCCGGTGCGACTTATACTCCGCAAAATACGGTACTAGGTTAGTATTCAAGTTGGGAAATGTAAATGGAGTATTATTGGCACTTTTTGATGAAACCTAATACAACATCACTTACTGTACAATGTCTGCTCTCACTGGGATGCCAACTGATAGAATTATGATTAAATATAATAATTGCAAAAAAAACAGTAGGGTGGAACCGGCCCGTTTTTTCCTGTCTTTCTCACCATTTCCGGGTCTAAACTTGCTGTCAAAGTGTACCAACTTTGTCGGAATACGTCCTCGTCCTTCCGCTATCCAGGTGAGAGACATTATTTAAGATCTAGAATAAACTGTCACAAGCGCGGACGCGAGAAAGCAGCTCACCAGCCGACGACGTCAACGTTGGCACACCAGCTGGTGATCACGGCGCCGCTATAAATAGTTTGTCTGCGTCAGCGCTCGTAATAACAATATCCCAAATACCGTATTTTTCGGACTATAAGTCGCAGTTTTTTTCATAGTTTGGCTTATATATGATTTTTTCCTTCTTTATTATGCATTTTCGGCAGGTGCGACTTATACTCCGGTGCGACTTATACTCCGGAAAATGCGGTACTAGGTTAGTATTCAAGTTGGGAAATGTAAATGGAGTATTATTGGCACTTTTTGATGAAACCTAATACAACATCACTTACTGTGCAATGTCTGCTCTCACTGGGATGCCAATGTTGTCATAATCCTCGCCAAAAAACAGTAGGGTGGAACTGAGCGTCTTTTCCTGTCTTTCTCGCCATTTTCGGGTCTAAATTGGCTGTCAAAGTGTACCAACTTTGTCGGAATACGTCCTCATCCTTCCGCTATCCAGGTGAGAGACATTATTTAAGATCTAGAATAAACTGTCACAAGCGCGGACGCGAGAAAGCAGCTCACCAGCCGACGACGTCAACGTTGGCACACCAGCTGGTGATCACGGCGCCGCTATAAATAGTTTGTCTGCGTCAGCGCTCGTAATAACAATATCCCAAATACCGTATTTTTCGGACTATAAGTCGCAGTTTTTTTCATAGTTTGGCTTATATATGTTTTTTTCCTTCTTTATTATGCATTTTCGGCAGGTGCGACTTATACTCCGGTGCGACTTATACTCCGCAAAATACGGTACTAGGTTAATATTCAAGTTGGGAAATGTAAATGGAGTATTATTGGCACTTTTTGATGAAACCTAATACAACATCACTTACTGTGCAATGTCTGCTCTCACTGGGATGCCAATGTTGTCATAATCCTCGCCAAAAAACAGTAGGGTGGAACCGAGCGTCTTTTCCTGTCTTTCTCGCCATTTTCGGGTCTAAATTGGCTGTCAAAGTGTACCAACTTTGTCGGAATACGTCCTCATCCTTCCGCTATCCAGTTGAGAGACATTATTTAAGATCTAGAATAAACTGTCACAAGCGCGGACGCGAGAAAGCAGCTCACCAGCCGACGACGTCAACGTTGGCACACCAGCTGGTGATCACGGCGCCGCTATAAATAGTTTGTCTGCGTCAGCGCTCGTAATAACAATATCGCAAATACCGTATTTTTCGGACTATAAGTCGCAGTTTTTTTCATAGTTTGGCTTATATATGTTTTTTTCCTTCTTCATTATGCATTTTCGGCAGGTGTGACTTATACTCCGGTGCGACTTATACTCCGGAAAATGCGGTACTAGGTTAGTATTCAAGTTGGGAAATGTAAATGGAGTATTATTGGCACTTTTTTGATGAAACCTAATACAACATCACTTACTGTACAATGTCTGCTCTCACTGGGATGCCAATGTTGTCGCAAAAAAACAGTAGGGTGGAACCGAGCGTCTTTTCCTGTCTTTCTCGCCATTTCCGGGTCTAAACTTGCTGTCAAAGTGTACCAACTCGTCGGAATACGTCCTCGTCCTTCCGCTATCCAGGTGAGCGACGTTTTTTATGATCTCGATATGATAAACTTGCACAAACGCGGACGCGAGAAAGCAGCTCACCAGCCGACGACGTCAACGTTGGCACACCAGCTGGTGATCACGGCGCCGCTATAAATAGTTTGTCTGCGTCAGCGCTCGTAATAACATCACTAATACTCTGTTAATATTCAAGTTGGGAAATGTAAATGGAGTATTATTGGCACTTTTTTGATGAAACCTAATACAACATCACTTACTGTACAATGTCTGCTCTCACTGGGATGCCAATGTTGTCATAATCCTCGCCAAAAAACAGTAGGGTGGAACCGAGCGTCTTTTCCTGTCTTTCTCACCATTTTCGGGTCTAATTTGGCTGTCAAAGTGTACCAACTTTGTCGGAATACGTCCTCGTCCTTCCGCTATCCAGGTGAGAGACATTATTTAAGATCTAGAATAAACTGTCACAAGCGCGGACGCGAGAAAGCAGCTCACCAGCCGACGACGTCAACGTTGGCACACCAGCTGGTGATCACGGCGCCGCTATAAATAGTTTGTCTGCGTCAGCGCTCGTAATAACAATATCCCAAATACCGTATTTTTCGGACTATAAGTCGCAGTTTTTTTCATAGTTTGGCTTATATATGTTTTTTTCCTTCTTTATTATGCATTTTCGGCAGGTGCGACTTATACTCCGGTGCGACTTATACTCCGAAGAATACGGTACTAGGTTAGTATTCAAGTTGGGAAATGTAAATGGAGTATTATTGGCACTTTTTGATGAAACCTAATACAACATCACTTACTGTACAATGTCTGCTCTCACTGGGATGCCAATGTTGTCATAATACTCGCAAAAAACAGTAAGGTGGAACCGAGCGTCTTTTCCTGTCTTTCTCGCCATTTTCGGGTCTAAATTGGCTGTCAAAGTGTACCAACTTTGTCGGAATACGTCCTCATCCTTCCGCTATCCAGGTGAGAGACATTATTTAAGATCTAGAATAAACTGTCACAAGCGCGGACGCGAGAAAGCAGCTCACCAGCCGACGACGTCAACGTTGGCACACCAGCTGGTGATCACGGCGCCGCTATAAATAGTTTGTCTGCGTTAGCGCTTGTAATAACAATATCCCAAATACCGTATTTTTCGGACTATAAGTCGCAGTTTTTTTCATAGTTTGGCTTATATATGTTTTTTTCCTTCTTTATTATGCATTTTCGGCAGGTGCGACTTATACTCCGGTGCGACTTATACTCCGCAAAATACGGTACTAGGTTAGTATTCAAGTTGGGAAATGTAAATGGAGTATTATTGGCACTTTTTTGATGAAACCTAATACAACATCACTTACTGTGCAATGTCTGCTCTCACTGGGATGCCAATGTTGTCATAATACTCGCAAAAAAACAGTAAGGTGGAACCGAGCGTCTTTTCCTGTCTTTCTCGCCATTTTCGGGTCTAAATTGGCTGTCAAAGTGTACCAACTTTGTCGGAATACGTCCTCATCCTTCCGCTATCCAGGTGAGAGACATTATTTAAGATCTAGAATAAACTGTCACAAGCGCGGACGCGAGAAAGCAGCTCACCAGCCGACGACGTCAACGTTGGCACACCAGCTGGTGATCACGGCGCCGCTATAAATAGTTTGTCTGCGTCAGCGCTCGTAATAACAATATCCCAAATACCGTATTTTTCGGACTATAAGTCGCAGTTTTTTTCATAGTTTGGCTTATATATGTTTTTTTCCTTCTTTATTATGCATTTTCGGCAGGTGCGACTTATACTCCGGTGCGACTTATACTCCGAAAAATACGGTACTAGGTTAGTATTCAAGTTGGGAAATGTAAATGGAGTATTATTGGCACTTTTTTGATGAAACCTAATACAACATCACTTACTGTACAATGTCTGCTCTCACTGGGATGCCAATGTTGTCATAATCCTCGCCAAAAAACAGTAGGGTGGAACCGAGCGTCTTTTCCTGTCTTTCTCGCCATTTTCGTTGTCTAAATTGGCTGTCAAAGTGTACCAACTTTTTCGGAATACGTCCTCGTCCTTCCGCTATCCAGGTGAGAGACATTATTTAAGATCTAGAATAAACTGTCACAAGCGCGGACGCGAGAAAGCAGCTCACCAGCCGACGACGTCAACGTTGGCACACCAGCTGGTGATCACGGCGCCGCTATAAATAGTTTGTCTGCGTCAGCGCTCGTAATAACAATATCCCAAATACCGTATTTTTCGGACTATAAGTCGCAGTTTTTTTTCATAGTTTGGCTTATATATGTTTTTTTCCTTCTTTATTATGCATTTTCGGCAGGTGCGACTTATACTCCGGTGCGACTTATACTCCGAAAAATACGGTACTAGGTTAGTATTCAAGTTGGGAAATGTAAATGGAGTATTATTGGCACTTTTTGATGAAACCTAATACAACATCACTTACTGTGCAATGTCTGCTCTCACTGGGATGCCAACTGATAGAATTATGATTAAATATAATAATTGCAAAAAAAACAGTAGGGTGGAACCGGCCGTTTTTTCCTGTCTTTCTCGCCATTTCCGGGTCTAAACTTGCTGTCAAAGTGTACCAACTCGTCGGAAGACGTCCTCGTCCTTCCGCTATCCAGGTGAGAGACATTATTTATGATCTCGATATGATAAACTTGCACAAACGCGGACGCGAGAAAGCAGCTCACCAGCCGACGACGTCAACGTTGGCACACCAGCTGGTGATCACGGCGCCGCTATAAATAGTTTGTCTGCGTCAGCGCGTGTAATAACATCACTAATACTCTGTTAATATTCAAGTTGGGAATTGTAAATGGAGTATTATTGGCACTTTTTTGATGAAACCTAATACAACATCACTTACTGTACAATGTCTGCTCTCACTGGGATGCCAATGTTGTCATAATACTCGCAAAAAAACAGTCGGGTGGAACCGAGCGTCTTTTCCTGTCTTTCTCGCCATTTTCGTTGTCTAATTTGGCTGTCAAAGTGTACCAACTCGTCGGAATACGTCCTCGTCCTTCCGCTATCCAGGTGAGAGACATTATTTAAGATCTAGAATAAACTGTCACAAGCGCGGACGCGAGAAAGCAGCTCACCAGCCGACGACGTCAACGTTGGCACACCAGCTGGTGATCACGGCGCCGCTATAAATAGTTTGTCTGCGTTAGCGCTTGTAATAACAATATCCCAAATACCGTATTTTTCGGACTATAAGTCGCAGTTTTTTTTCATAGTTTGGCTTATATATGTTTTTTTCCTTCTTTATTATGCATTTTCGGCAGGTGCGACTTATACTCCGGTGCGACTTATACTCCGAAAAAATACGGTACTAGGTTAGTATTCAAGTTGGGAAATGTAAATGGAATATTATTGGCACTTTTTTGACGAAACCTAATACAACATCACTTACTGTACAATGTCTGCTCTCACTGGGATGCCAATGTTGTCATAATCCTTGCAAAAAACAGTAAGGTGGAACCGAGCGTCTTTTACTGTCTTTCTCGCCATTTTCGGGTCTAATTTGGCTGTCAAAGTGTACCAACTTGTCGGAATACGTCCTCGTCCTTCCGCTATCCAGGTGAGAGACATTATTTAAGATCTAGAATAAACTGTCACAAGCGCGGACGCGAGAAAGCAGCTCACCAGCCGACGACGTCAACGTTGGCACACCAGCTGGTGATCACGGCGCCGCTATAAATAGTTTGTCTGCGTCAGCGCTCGTAATAACATCACTAATACTCTGTTAATATTCAAGTTGGGAAATGTAAATGGAGTATTATTGGCACTTTTTGATGAAACCTAATACAACATCACTTACTGTACAATGTCTGCTCTCACTGGGATGCCAATGTTGTCATAATCCTCGCCAAAAAACAGTAGGGTGGAACCGAGCGTCTTTTCCTGTCTTTCTCGCCATTTTCGTTGTCTAATTTGGCTGTCAAAGTGTACCAACTTTGTCGGAATACGTCCTCATCCTTCCGCTATCCAGGTGAGAGACATTATTTAAGATCTAGAATAAACTGTCACAAGCGCGGACACGAGAAAGCAGCTCACCAGCCGACGACGTCAACGTTGGCACACCAGCTGGTGATCACGGCGCCGCTATAAATAGTTTGTCTGCGTCAGCGCTCGTAATAACAATATCCCAAATACCGTATTTTTCGGACTATAAGTCGCAGTTTTTTTCATAGTTTGGCTTATATATGTTTTTTTCCTTCTTTATTATGCATTTTCGGCAGGTGCGACTTATACTCCGGTGCGACTTATACTCCGAAAAATGCGGTACTAGGTTAGTATTCAAGTTGGGAAATGTAAATGGAGTATTATTGGCACTTTTTTGATGAAACCTAATACAACATCACTTACTGTACAATGTCTGCTCTCACTGGGATGCCAATGTTGTCATAATACTCGCAAAAAACAGTAAGGTGGAACCGAGCGTCTTTTCCTGTCTTTCTCGCCATTTTCGTTGTCTAATTTGGCTGTCAAAGTGTACCAACTCGTCGGAATACGTCCTCATCCTTCCGCTATCCAGGTGAGAGACATTATTTAAGATCTAGAATAAACTGTCACAAGCGCGGACGCGAGAAAGCAGCTCACCAGCCGACGACGTCAACGTTGGCACACCAGCTGGTGATCACGGCGCCGCTATAAATAGTTTGTCTGCGTCAGCGCTTGTAATAACAATATCCCAAATACCGTATTTTTCGGACTATAAGTCGCAGTTTTTTTCATAGTTTGACTTATATATGTTTTTTTCCATCTTTATTATGCATTTTCGGCAGGTGCGACTTATACTCCGGTGCGCCTTATACTCCGGAAAATACGGTACTAGGTTAATATTCAAGTTGGGAAATGTAAATGGAGTATTATTGGCACTTTTTGATGAAACCTAATACAACATCACTTACTGTACAATGTCTGCTCTCACTGGGATGCCAACTGATAGAATTATGATTAAATATAATAATTGCAAAAAAACAGTAAGGTGGAACCGAGCGTCTTTTCCTGTCTTTCTCGCCATTTTCGGGTCTAAATTGGCTGTCAAAGTGTACCAACTTGTCGGAATACGTCCTCATCCTTCCGCTATCCAGGTGAGAGACATTATTTAAGATCTAGAATAAACTGTCACAAGCGCGGACGCCAGAAAGCAGCTCACCAGCCGACGACGTCAACGTTGGCACACCAGCTGGTGATCACGGCGCCGCTATAAATAGTTTGTCTGCGTCAGCGCTTGTAATAACAATATCCCAAATACCGTATTTTTCGGACTATAAGTCGCAGTTTTTTTCATAGTTTGGCTTATATATGTTTTTTTCCTTCTTTATTATGCATTTTCGGCAGGTGCGACTTATACTCCGGTGCGACTTATACTCCGCAAAATACGGTACTAGGTTAGTATTCCATTTGGGAAATGTAAATGGAGTATTATTGGCACTTTTTGATGAAACCTAATACAACATCACTTACTGTACAATGTCTGCTCTCGCTGGGATGCCAATGTTGTCATAATCCTCGCAAAAAAACAGTAGGGTGGAACCGAGCGTCTTTTCCTGTCTTTCTCGCCATTTTCGGGTCTAATTTGGCTGTCAAAGTGTACCAACTTGTCGGAATACGTCCTCATCCTTCCGCTATCCAGGTGAGAGACATTATTTAAGATCTAGAATAAACTGTCACAAGCGCGGACGCGAGAAAGCAGCTCACCAGCCGACGACGTCAACGTTGGCACACCAGCTGGTGATCACGGCGCCGCTATAAATAGTTTGTCTGCGTCAGCGCTTGTAATAACAATATCCCAAATACCGTATTTTTCGGACTATAAGTCGCAGTTTTTTTTCATAGTTTGGCTTATATATGTTTTTTTCCTTCTTTATTATGCATTTTCGGCAGGTGCGACTTATACTCCGGTGCGACTTATACTCCGAAAAATGCGGTACTAGGTTAGTATTCAAGTTGGGAAATGTAAATGGAGTATTATTGGCACTTTTTTGATGAAACCTAATACAACATCACTTACTGTACAATGTCTGCTCTCACTGGGATGCCAACTGATAGAATTATGATTAAATATAATAATTGCAAAAAAAACAGTAGGGTGGAACCGGCCGTTTTTTCCTGTCTTTCTCGCCATTTCCGGGTGTAAACTTGCTGTCAAAGTGTACCAACTCGTCGGAATACGTCCTCGTCCTTCCGCTATCCAGGTGAGAGACATTTTTTATGATCTCGATTTGATAAACTTGCGCAAACGCGGACGCGAGAAAGCCAGCCGACGACGTCAACGTTGGCACAAACAGCAAAAATTAGTTTAAAAAAAAAAGGAATGCAAGGAGAAAGAGTTGCAATGGTAATTTTGCTAACATTAATCCCGATTTTCGTGATAAAATACACAATCCCCATTGCTAATTAATGCATTTTAATGTCGATCCCCTCTGGCTGACAATATTTATTTTTAGTCCCCCGGTTGACCAGCAACTAGCATTGTGGAGCCACTGCCCAGAGCTATTAATATTCACCTCCATTACTGCAAATAAACTGCATTTCTTAGTATTTTAAGTACAATTTATCATCGGAGGATGAGGCTAAACATGTTACACACCTAGAGCAAGCCAGGAGCAGCTTATTAGGGCCCGCATGTCCCATTGCATAAGGACTCCCACAGGGAGTCCTTATGCAATGGGACATAAGGACCTATTGAATTTGTAAGGTTTTATTATTATTCTTTCTTATTCCGCAGCTTTGCGCGGTACTTTGACCCCCTTAACATGCTTCAAAACTCACCAAATTTGACGCACACATAAATAAACTCGAACAAAACTCTTTGGTAAAAAAACCAAACCCCAAAACTCAAAATTGCGCTCTAGTGCCCCCTACAAAGTAAACTTTTTCTAACTCCCAGTACGAATGTCGTAGAGACATGAAACAAGAACCTCTATGTAGGTCTCACGTAGACTTAAATTTTATTAATTTATTTCCTCGGCCAAAAATCTACAGGAAGTTTGCTATTCCCCCTTCAACACTAAATTTTAGTAAAATCAGTCACTTTTGCCTTTTTGAGCTTTCATTTGACCCCCTTAACATGCTTCAAAACTCACCAAACTGAACACACACATCAGGACTGGCAAACATTGCGATCCACAAAAAAACATAACCCCAAATCTCAAAATTGAGCTCTAGAGCAATTTTTGAATAAATCCGACAAAAAACTGCTCCTCGGAAGAAAAAAATGACAAAACAGCCTATAACTCCCACTGGGAAGGTCGGAGAGACATGAAACTAAAACCTTTCCGTAGGTCTCATTTAGACCTACATTTCATAAATTGACAACCCCCAGCAAAAATCTACAGGAAGTTTGCTATTCCCCCTTCAACACAACATTTTTGTAAAAACCGGTCACCTTCCTTCAAAAACTATCTCCTCTGAGCGCGTTTGTCGTTTCGGCTTCAAACTAACACAGGAGAGAGATTGAACCCTTGTGATTACAATGACAGAAGCGTGTTTTTATAACTGCTCCGGTTTTGATTTTATGAGCCTTCAAAGAACCGCTGCGCTGATGCTGCTGCGCTGCTGTTTTTTTAAGATGGCTGCTCAAAAGCAGGAAGCACCAACGTGCCCACACAATGCAGACAAGGTAGGTACACTAGACAAAAGTATTGGGACACTTCAGACTAAAAGTAGACAAAAGTATTTGGACACTTAGGACTAGCACCTGCCAAATACGCGGGCCCGACCAACGCTGCTTGCAGCTTTAATTAGGGCCCGCAATGGCCCATTGCAAAAGGACTCCCACAGGGAGTCCTTATGCAATGGGACATAAGGACCTATTGAATTTCTTAGGTTTTATTAGGGCCCGCATGGCCCATTGCAAAAGGACTCCCGAAGGTAGTCCTTATGCAATGGGACATAAGGACCTATTGAATTTCTAAGGTTTTATTATTATTCTTCCGCAACTTTGCGCTGTAATTTGACCCCCTTAACATACTTCAAAACTCGCCAAATTTTACACACACATCAGTAATATACGGCAAAACTTTGTATCAAAAAACCAAACCTCAAAACTCAAATTTGTGCTCTAGCGCCCCCTAGGAAAACTAGACTGCCTGTAACTCCCACTAGGAAGGTCGGAGAGACATGAAACCAAAACCTCTATGTAGGTCTGACTCAGATCTAGATTTCATAATGTACATTCTCGGGCTAAAATCAACAGAAAGTTGGCAATTCCCCCTTCAAGACAAAAAAGTACTAAAAACAGTCACTTTTGCCTCTTTGAGCTGTAATTTGACCCCCTTAACATGCTTCAAAACTCACCAAACTGAACACACACATCAGGACTGGCAAACATTGCGATCTAAAAAAAAAACCTAACCCCAAATCTTAAAATTGCGCTCTACTGCAATTTTTTAATAACACGCAAAAAAAACTGCTCCTCGGAAGAAAAAAACTACAAAACTGCCTGTAACTCCCACTGGGAAGGTCGAAGAGACATGAAACAAAAACCTCTATGTAGGTCTCACTTAGACTTACATTTCATAAATTGACAACCCCCAGCAAAAATCAACAGGAAGTTTGCTATTCCCCCTTCAAAACAGATTTTTTGTAAAAACCGGTCACCTTCCTTCAAAAACGAACTCCTCTGAGCGCGTTTGTCGTTTTGCCTTCAAACTAACACAGGAGAGAGATTGAACCCTTGTGATTACAATGACAGAAGCGCTTTTTTTCTAACTGCTCCGGTTTTGATTTTATGACCCTTCAAAGACCCGCTGCGCTGCTGTTTTTTAAGATGGCTGCTTAAAAGCAGTAAGCACCAGCGTGCCCACACAATGCAGACAAGGTAGGTACACTAGACAAAAGTATTGGGACACTTGGGACTAAAACTTGACAAAAGTATTTGGACACTTAGGACTAGCACCTGCCAAATACGCGGGCCCGACCAACGCTGCTTGCAGCTTTAATTGTTTTGTTTTTTTTACTTAAAGAAAAACACAAAACACCAGTGTTTCATAAAGTTTAAGAAGTGTAGCTGGAGTATTATTGGCACGTTTTGGATGGTTATTTAGTGGCTTTTATGGGCAGGAAAATGTAAGCGGACTTTTATTTACGTATATACGAGTTAGTATGCATTAAAAAAAACGAACGATTGGGAAAATTCCCCAAAAAAAGTGCAGTTCCGCTTTAAAGCTCATGAAAAAACACTGTGTGACAAAAGTATTTGGACTTTCTGCCAGGCGTGTGTTGCCTTTGCATGCCTTTTCCGTACGTTCACCTTTACCTTCCCCCCCCCCCGTTTGGCGGGGTCGATGTTAAGTGTTTAAGTCCTCCGAAATGATTTTTTTAGCGTGGAGGCTGCTGACGTGAATGGAAAAAAGTCAAATCTTTGTACGACTTTTTTTTGAAAAGATTGCTTTTGTTTTCCTCATAGCAATACACATTTTACCTTCAGTGTTTCCCTTCTTTCGGACGCCACTTTGTACAAATATGGAGGGAGAAACCACTCGCCAATAAGGAGCCAGGTCAGTTCCTGATGTTTACAGCAATATTGGCGGCGAACAAAGTAAGTCTGCACTGAGAGAAAATATATATTTTTTGGAATGAACTGTCAGTTGTGGTGTACCAGCAACCCGTATTTGGGTTGTACTCTTAAGTGAAGATTCCCACCATATTTGTACTTACTTCCTCTTTTCCCTTGTGGTAATCACATTGCAGAACATTGCGATTTTCTTTCAAAATAAAATAAAAAAAACCTATTCTTAATTCAAACACCCTTGTCTGTGCTACTAACCATTGATATAGTACATATTTTGGTGGGACAATCTTGGTGTTTTGGTAAGTTGCTTTACAGAATGTGACTGGTTCTGCTCTTGTTGTACTAAAGATGTTTTTATTGGCCTTTTTTTATGTCACTTCTGGAAATAAAGTGTTTCTTTTGACTCACTCTTGAATGGTATGTCATGGGGAAAATATTAGGGCTGCAGCTAACGATTATTTTTCTATCGATTAATCTATAGATTATTTTTTCGATTAATCGGTTAATCTATAGATTTTTATTTTTTTCGATTAATCTATAGATTATTTTTCCTTTTACCGATTATTTTTTTTATTTAAAATGAAGAGGAAAAAATAAATGTAGGCCAGTTTTTTCAAAAGGCATGGCTTTTATTTACAAAAAAAAAAAGTATGGCCACTCAGTCAACATTGACAACAACATGACAAAATATTCTGTAACAATGTAAACATTTAAAACTTTTAACATTTAACAAAATTAAAAGTAGCTTATTTGCTTTTTAATGTGCAAATATAAAAGTAAACATCCAGTGCAAATCTTAATATTCTGGAATAGTATAAGCATTTAAAAAGTAAAAGTATTGCTTATTTTGCTTTAAAATGTGCAAAAATAAAGATAAACATCCAATACAAAAAAGTGCAAAACGGAAATATTCTGTAACAAGTGTAAACATTTCAACAAAAGTAAAAGTATTGCTTATTTGCTAAAATGTGCAAAAATAAAGCTAAACATCCAATACAAAAAAGTGTACAGTGTAAACATTTCAACAAAAGTAAAAGTATTGCTTATTTTGCTTAATAACACAACAATGATAGTATGATTAAAGTGAAAGTTAATTGTTGGTTTGTACATAGTATATGTAACTGTTAATGTTGTAAAAGGTATTTGCACAACTAATTAACGTTAGCGTTTGTGACACGTCTTGTGCCGTGGGGTTCTTTCAGGACCGACAGACTGAACGCCAGACGGCTTTGCCAGGTTTACAATCTTTTCATTTTACACAAAGTCTTTTCTCTTCCAACTCTTTTCTCTTTTTTTCCTCGCTTTTCAGCTCCTCTTCCTCGCTCGCTCGTCGTCCCCTGTCTCTTGCGGCGTCGCTCCCGGCGCGCCCCGCCTCGCCGCTCGCTCGCCGCCGCCGCCTCTCCACAGCGTTAAAGAGGAGCGCGTCTTTGTAAACACTGAACAGGCACGCCAAACGCGCCTCTCAGAGCAAACGGTGCTTTAGTTTATGAATTTACAACGCAGATACAAATGACACATTCATGTTTTTGTGTAATAATGACAACGTATACGCACGCGGACGAATGACTTGTTGATGGTGATGTCAAGAACGCTGTCGGTTTTCTTTTCAAATGTTCCTTCATAGTCGTTGTGCTGCTATGATAGGCCATTTCCGCTCGACACAGTGTGCATACAACAACATTATTAGGCCGTTTATTGAAATACTCCCACACTTTTGACGACTTTTGGCGTGCTTTTTTCCCCTCGCTCGCATCGTCTGCTTTGCGCTCCGCCATGACAGTAGTGTGACGTAAATATGCGACGCGCCGACGCACAAAAACGGCGTCGACGTATTTACGTAACCGATGACGTCGACTACGTCGACACGTCGTTTCAGCCTTAGAAAATATGCAGGTCATTTAAAGCTGGTGATATTTCTGGATGTTCCCGTGGATTTTAGTCTTTGGCCACTCAATTCTGCCCTGAGTCGACTTGGTACATGTCAGGTTCAAACACTGATGACATTTATCAAACAAGACGAGAGACAAAGAATTAAACAGAGACAGAATTCAATTTGGACTCAATTGAGGAGACACGCCTGGACAACCTTGTACAGTATCTCAGCACGCTCTGACGAAATAGGTTTACGTCTCCTCCTTTATTTGGACACTCCCTGTTTACACAACATCTGCTTCCAAAGGAATGGGGGGGGGGTATGTAAACAGCTCTTGTTTTTGGTCACATTGAAAACAAAAGAAGAAGATGCCTCGGGCTTGGGTTAGTCCTGGATTCAGCTTGGGCAGGTCTTCGATGACAATAGATAACCCCTCCCGTCTCATCCCATCGTACACAATGGAATTTTCCAAGCCTTTGCTTGGTGCAAGAAAGACAGCCTCTTGTCTGTTCATTGGGAACTCAGAACGGAAAGTTTTTTTGATCATTTAAATACAAATTTTCTGACAGCCGTATTTTCCGCACCATAAGCCGCCCTGGGTTATAAGCCGCGCCTTCAATGAACGGCATATTTCAAAACTTTGTCCACCTATAAGCCGCCCCGTGTTATAAGCCGCATCTAACTGCGCTAAAGGAATGTCAAAAAAACAGTCAGATAGGTCAGTCAAACTTTAATAATATATTAAAAACCAGCGTGATGTGGGCGCGCATGGAGTCGTATATCAACATGGACGGAGCTGCGTGAAAAAAGCCACCCGGCCTCTTCGCGTAAACTTCCCTTAACCACTCGCTCATCTTTTCTTCATCCATCCCTTCGAGTTAGCTTTTATGATGACGCCGGCTGGAAAGGTCTCTTTTGGCAAGGTCTTCCTTTTGAATATCACCATGGGTGGAAGTTTCTGGCCATTAGCATGGCAAGCTAGAACCACAGTGAAGGATGACTTCTCATTCCCTGTGGTGCGAATATTCACCGTACGTGCTCCCGTTGTATCCACAGTGCGGTTCACAGGAATATCAAAAGTCAGTGGAACCTCGTCCGTCCATGTTGATAATGTTCTCTGGCCGGATCTTTTTTTCAGCTATCTTGTTTTTACAATATGCACGGAAAGTAGCCAGCTTTTCTTGAAAGTCTTTAGGCAGTTGCTGTGAAATAGTAGTCCGTGTGCGGATGGAGAGATTGCGTCTTGGAAACCTGTCGCTTAGTAGGAGCCATTTTGTGGTCTTTACAGATGTAAACACACAAAGGAAATGAAACGTACGGTAATATCCGCGCGCTTTTTCTTCTTCTACGCGGGCGGGTGGTTGCTTACAGTAGAAGAAGAAGCGCTTCCTGTTCTATGGGGGCGGGTGCTTACCTTGGCGGTTGCTTGCGTAGAAGAAGAAGCACTTCCTCTTCTATGTGGAAAAAAGATGGCGGCTGTTTACCGTAGTTGCGAGACCGAAACTTTATGAAAATGAATCTTAATATTAATCCATATATAAAGCGCACCGGGTTATAAGGCGCACTGTCAGCTTTTGAGTAAATTTGTGGTTTTTAGGTGCGGCTAATAGTGCGGAAAATACGGTATATATTTACCATGTTTTTATTACTTTTATTTTTTTAACCATGTTTACATTTCTAAAAGATGATAAGCAAGTTATTGCCATGTAGAACTTGACCTGGCTGCTCAGTCTAGTCAACAATAATACGAGAACGGAACGTAAACACGTCAATGATAATGTGAAGAGATTGGCCTCCCAGGCACATTTATAATGCATTCTTGTCAACATTTGAATTAGGAAATAAGGGCAGTTGTGTCTATCGTGGTACTCTTATTTTGAAGAGTACCTGTGCCTGTTTTTGAACTAATAACGTTTTTAAATATATTTATCCAAAATAAATAAATGAGTGACATTGCAAAATAAAAGCTAGTGTGTGAGTGGCAGGATGAAAAGCTCTGACGTCCGCCTCCGGTTTGTCTATAAAAATCTGCAACCCAGTTTTAGGACTTTTTTGGGGGGTTAATACTGTATAATCTTCTAAGAACCAGCGTCCTCTGCAGTGGACAATAAGACACCAGTGTGTGAGTGATAGGAAGAAAAGCTCTGACCCGCGCCACCTGGTTTGCCTGTAAAAATATGCAACCCAGATTTAGGACTTTTTTTGGGGTGAATACTGTATAATCTCCTGAGAACCAGAGTCCTCTGCAAAGGACAATAAGCCACCAGTGTGTGAGTGATAGGAAGAAATGCTCTGACCTGCGCCACCTCCTGGTTTGCCTGTAAAAATCTGCACCCCAAATTTCAGATGAACAGCCTTTTTTGGGTCGACAGTGTATAATCTCTTGAAAACAGGCGTCCTCTGCAATGGACAGTAAGCCACCAGTGTGTGAGTGATGGGAAGAAAAGCTCTGACGTGCGCCACCGGTTTGTCTGTAAAAAATCTGCAACCCAGTTTTAGGACTTTTTTGGGGGGTTAATACTGTATAATCTTCTAAGAACCAGCGTCCTCTGCAGTGGACAATAAGACACCAGTGTGTGAGTGATAGGAAGAAAAGCTCTGACCCGCGCCACCTGGTTTGCCTGTAAAAATATGCAACCCAGATTTAGGACTTTTTTTTGGGTGAATACTGTATAATCTCCTGAGAACCAGCGTCCTCTGCAATGGACAATAAGACACCGGTGTGTGAGTGATGGGAAGAAAAGCTCTGACATGCGCCACCTCCCGGTTTGCCTGTTAAAGTCTACAACCCAGATTTAGGACAACCCGTTTTTTTTGGGTCAATACTGTATAATCTATGAGAACCAGCGTCCTCTGCAATGGACAGTAAGCCACCAATGTGTGAGTGATGGGAAGAAAAGCTCTGACGTGCGCCATCGGTTTGTCTGTAAAAAATCTGCAACCCAGTTTTAGGACTTTTTTGGGGGGGGGTTAATACTGTATAATCTTCTAAGAACCAGCGTCCTCTGCAGTGGACAATAAGACACCAGTGTGTGAGTGATAGGAAGAAAAACTATGACCCGCGCTTCCTCCTGGTTTGCCTGTAAAAATATGCAACCCAGTTTTAGGAATTTTTTGGGGGTCAAGACTGTATAATCTTCTAAGAACCAGCGTCCTCTGCAATGGACAATAAGACACCAGTGTGTGAGTGATGGGAAGAAAAGCTCTGACATGCGCCACCTCCCGGTTTGCCTGTTAAAGTCTACAACCCAGATTTAGGACAACCCGCCTTTTTTGGGTCAATACTGTATAATCTATGAGAACCAGCGTCCTCTGCAATGGACAGTAAGCCACCAGTGTGTGAGTGATGGGAAGAAAAGCTCTCACGTGCGCCATCGGTTTGTCTGTAAAAAATCTGCAACCCAGTTTTAAAAATATGTATTTATTGGGCGGCATAGCGCGGTTGGTAGAGTGGCCGTGCCGGCAACTTGAGGGTTCCAGGTTCGATTCCCTCTTCCGCCATCCTAGTCACTGCCGTTGTGTCCTTGGGCAAGACACTTTACCCAGTGCCACCCACACTGCTTTAAATGTAACTGAGATATTGGGGTTCACTATGTAAAGCGCTTTGAGTCACTAGAGAAAAGCGCTATATAAATATAATTCACTTCACATTAATAATTAGAAGAAATTACCATTATATTAATAATGTAATAATAATATTATATAATATTAGATATATCATTATATTATAATATAATATATTATTACATTAATGTAATAATATTATATAATATTAGATATATCATTATATTATAATATAATATAATATTATTACATTAATAATGTAATAATAACCCAAATAAAAAAATAGATATAGTTACAAAGGAAAAATAAGGTAAATAAAATATAAACTTGTTTAAAAAGATGGGTTTTGACCAATAATTATTATACAAGTAGAACCATATGATTTATTTCAGTTAATGGCAATAGTAATACAAAATAATAATTAATAAAAATGTACCAATATTATGTTTAATAATAAATAATTATTAGTCCTTCCAAGTGTAGCGTCACAAACGCGCAGTTGCGTAGTCTGGCCACAAGATGGCGACACATCCCAGCTTGTTTTCGCTGCGGTTGTGATCACGTGTTTCCTCTTCCCGTGTCCTTGGTAGCAGGCGGCGGCTTCTTGGCTCCACGGCTGAAGACATTATGACGAAAATAAGGAAAGAGACCAAGCAGCGGCTCCAGCAGCTCTTCCAGTGCGGCCAGTTCGTCATCCGATGGGGTTTTATTCCCACCGTGCTCTACTTGGGTCAGTATGACGACATGCTGCTCTCGTGTTAGCATGCTAGCTGGTTAGCTTTACTTGTTCACAGTTATTCTGAGTCAATGGCTACTCCTTATTGTCTTATAATAAAACTATTGTTTTAAGTTTATTAATGTAGGTTTAATTCGCTTAGCTTAATAATACTAACTGCGCTGAGTATCCATGTAATCAAATGTGGTGGTCACCCGTACCGGAAGTCATTTTGTGATTTCAAAACAAAACAACAAGGCGCTTAAATACAATGCAAACACCGTGAGAATATGAATAAAAGTCACTTGTGCTGAATGTGTCCAAACAGACAAGGGAAGTTCATACGGTCATATTCGTGTCATCACATCCGGTGGGAAATTACGCCCCACTGCCACCATCATTTTGGAAAGGCCAAAACGGATGTTTTGCTTCCGTATATAACCTTTCCCACTCAATTCTACATTATAGAAACACTTCTTTCTTTACTTGTTGCGTAACTCTGGTTTTTTTTGCACGTTCTATTTACACAATTCAGTCAATCAATCAATGTTTACTTATATAGCCCTAAATCACGAGTGTCTCAAAGGGCTGCACAAGCCACAAAGACATCCTCGGTTCAGATCCCACATCAGGGCAAGGAAAAACTCAACCCAATGGGACAATGAGAAACCTTGGGCGACCGGTGCAATGGACGTCGAGTAGATCTAGTTAATAGTGTTAGAGTCCAGTCCATAGTGGATCTAACATAACAGCGTGAGAGTCCAGTCCATAGTGGATCTAACATAATAGTGAGAGTCCAGTCCATAGTGGATCTAACATAATAGTGTGAGAGTCCAGTCCATAGTGGATCTAACATAATAGTGAGAGAGTCCAGTCCATAGTGGATCTAACATAATAGTGTGAGAGTCCAGTCCATAGTGGATCTAACATAATAGTGTGAGAGTCCAGTCCATAGTGGATCTAACATAATAGTGTGAGAGTCCAGTCCATAGTGGATCTAACATAGTAGTGAGAGAGTCCAGTCCATAGTGGATCTAACATAATAGTGAGAGTCCAGTCCATAGTGGATCTAACATAACAGCGTGAGAGTCCAGTCCATAGTGGATCTAACATAATAGTGAGAGAGTCCAGTCCATAGTGGATCTAACATAATAGTGTGAGAGTCCAGTCCATAGTGGATCTAACATAATAGTGTGAGAGTCCAGTCCATAGTGGATCTAACATAATAGTGTGAGAGTCCAGTCCATAGTGGATCTAACATAGTAGTGTGAGAGTCCAGTCCATAGTGGATCTAACATAATACTGTGAGAGTCCAGTCCATAGTGGATCTAACATAATAGTGTGAGAGTCCAGTCCATAGTGGATCTAACATAATAGTGAGAGTCCAGTTCATAGTGCATCTAACATAATAGTGTGAGAGTCCAGTCCGTAGTGGATCTAACATAATAGTGAGAGTCCAGTCCATAGTGGATCTAACATAATAGTGAGAGTCCAGTCCATAGTGGATCTAACATAATATTGTGAGAGTCCAGTCCATAGTGGATCTAGCATAATAGTGAGAGTCCAGTTCATAGTGGATCTAACATAATAATGTGAGAGTCCAGTCCATAGTGGATCTAACATAATAGTGTGAGAGTCCAGTCCATAGTGGATCTAACATAATAGTATGAGAGTCCAGTCCATAGTGGATCTAACATAATAGTGAGAGTCCAGTCCATAGTGGATCTAACATAATAGTGTGAGAGTTCAGTCCATAGTGGATCTAACATAATAGTGTGAGAGTTCAGTCCATAGTGGATCTAACATAATAGTGTGAGAGTCCAGTCCATAGTGGATCTAACATAATAGTGAGAGTCCAGTCCATAGTGGATCTAACATAATAGTGTGAGAGTCCAGTCCATAGTGGATCTAACATAATAGTGTGAGAGTCCAGTCCATAGTGGATCTAACATACTAGTGAGAGTCCAGTCCATAGTGGATCTAACATAATAGTGTGAGAGTCCAGTCCATAGTGGATCTAACATAATAGTGTGAGAGTCCAGTACATAGTGGATCTAACATAATAGTGTGAGAGTCCAGTCCATAGTGGATCTAACATAATAGTGTGAGAGTCCAGTCCATAGTGGATCTAACATAATAGTGTGAGAGTCCAGTCCATAGTGGATCTAACATAATAGTGTGAGAGTCCAGTCCATAGTGGATCTAGCATAATAGTGAGAGTCCAGTTCATAGTGGATCTAACATAATAGTGTGAGAGTTCAGTCCATAGTGGATCTAACATAATAGTGAGAGTCCAGTCCATAGTGGATCTAACATAATAGTGAGAGTCCAGTCCATAGTGGATCTAACATAATAGTGTGAGAGTCCAGTCCATAGTGGGTCTAACATAATAGTGTGAGAGTCCAGTCCGTAGTGGATCTAACATAATAGTGAGAGTCCAGTCCATAGTGGATCTAACATAATAGTGTGAGAGTCCAGTCCATAGTGGATCTAACATAATAGTGTGAGAGTCCAGTCCATAGTGGATCTAACATAATAGTGAGAGTCCAGTCCATAGTGGATCTAACATAATAGTGTGAGAGTCCAGTCCATAGTGGATCTGACATAATAGTGAGAGTCCAGTCCATAGTGGATCTAACATAATAGTGAGAGTCCAGTCCATAGTGGATCTAACATAATAGTGTGAGAGTTCAGTCCATAGTGGATCTGACATAATAGTGTGAGAGTCCAGTCCATAGTGGATCTAGCATAATAGTGAGAGTCCAGTCCATAGTGGATCTAACATAATAGTGTGAGAGTCGAGTCCATAGTGGATCTAACATAATAGTGTGAGAGTCCAGTCCATTGTGGATCTAACATAATAGTGTGAGAGTCCAGTCCATAGTGGATCTAACATAATAGTGAGAGTCCAGTCCATAGTGGATCTAGCATAATAGTGAGAGTCCAGTCCATAGTGGATCTAACATAATAGTGTGAGAGTCGAGTCCATAGTGGATCTAACATAATAGTGTGAGAGTCCAGTCCATAGTGGATCTAACATAATAGTGAGAGTCCAGTCCATAGTGGATCTAACATAATAGTGTGAGAGTCCAGTCCATAGTGGATCTGACATAATAGTGAGAGTCCAGTCCATAGTGGATCTAACATAATAGTGAGAGTCCAGTCCATAGTGGATCTAACATAATAGTGTGAGAGTTCAGTCCATAGTGGATCTGACATAATAGTGTGAGAGTCCAGTCCATAGTGGATCTAGCATAATAGTGAGAGTCCAGTCCATAGTGGATCTAACATAATAGTGTGAGAGTCGAGTCCATAGTGGATCTAACATAATAGTGTGAGAGTCCAGTCCATTGTGGATCTAACATAATAGTGTGAGAGTCCAGTCCATAGTGGATCTAACATAATAGTGAGAGTCCAGTCCATAGTGGATCTAGCATAATAGTGAGAGTCCAGTCCATAGTGGATCTAACATAATAGTGTGAGAGTCGAGTCCATAGTGGATCTAACATAATAGTGTGAGAGTCCAGTCCATTGTGGATCTAACATAATAGTGTGAGAGTCCAGTCCATAGTGGATCTAACATAATAGTGAGAGTCCAGTCCATAGTGGATCTAACATAATAGTGTGAGAGTCCAGTCCATAGTGGATCTAACATAATAGTGAGAGTCCAGTTCATAGTGGATCTAACATAATAGTGAGAGTCCAGTCCATAGTGGATCTAACATAATAGTGTGAGAGTCCAGTCCATAGTGGATCTAACATAATAGTGTGAGAGTCCAGTCCATAGTGGATCTAACATAATAATGTGAGAGTCCAGTCCATAGTGGATCTAACATAATAGTGTGAGAGTCCAGTCCGTAGTGGATCTAACATAATAGTGAGAGTCCAGTCCATAGTGGATCTAACATAATAGTGTGAGAGTCCAGTCCATAGTGGATCTAACATAATAGTGTGAGAGTCCAGTCCATTGTGGATCTAACATAATAGTGTGAGAGTCCAGTCCATAGTGGATCTAACATAATAGTGAGAGTCCAGTCCATAGTGGATCTAACATAATAGTGTGAGAGTCCAGTCCATAGTGGATCTAACATAATAGTGAGAGTCCAGTTCATAGTGGATCTAACATAATAGTGAGAGTCCAGTCCATAGTGGATCTAACATAATAGTGTGAGAGTCCAGTCCATAGTGGATCTAACATAATAATGTGAGAGTCCAGTCCATAGTGGATCTAACATAATAGTTTGAGAGTCCAGTCCGTAGTGGATCTAACATAATAGTGAGAGTCCAGTCCATAGTGGATCTAACATAATAGTGTGAGAGTCCAGTCCATAGTGGGGCCAGCAGGACACCAACCCGGGTCCCGACTTTGGACAGCCAGCGCTTCATCCGTGGCCACCAAACCTGTGCCCCCACCTCCACGAAGGAGAGGGAGGCAGAGCAGAAAAGAAACGGCAGATCAACTGGTCTAAAAATGGGGTCTATTTAAAGGCTAGAGTATACAAATGAGTTTTAAGATGGGACTTAAATGCTTCTACTGAGGTAGCATCTCTAACTGTTACTGGGAGGGCATTCCATAGTACTGGAGCCCCAATAGAAAACGCTCTATAGCCCGCAGACTTTTTGCTGTAATATTTTTGTTTTGAAAAGTCACTGTGACTGATAGAAAAGTGATGGTTTTAGCAACATTTTAACCTGTCTGAATGCCTGCGGCCCCTGGACCCTGGCTACTAGGTTTTTCTGATTTCAAAAGTTGGCAGGTATGGGTAATGCAAGCAGCCCCACTAGACACAATACATGATTATTCAGAATGGAAATGTGCTCACCCTCGTGATTTCGCCCTGTCTCTGTTTTGTCTGCGTTGAGGTACTCGATGTCTGTCCTTGGCTGTGAGCAGGTTTAGGTCTGGAAGCAAACTGCTGACACGAGACAACTCGCAAAGCAAGATTACAAGTTGTGCTTTTGCACAGATAGAAAAGTACAACTTCAGCACAATTGATAATAACTATACCAACGGCCTTCAAGCATAAGACTTGTGTGATAACTTATACATAATTGTTCTAACACAAATCTTTATACTACTTTTTAAAGATTGCTTTGCCTTTTTAGTTCCCCCGGCTGACCAGTGGCTAGCATTGTGGAGCCACTCCCCCAAGCTATTAGTATTCACCTCCATTACTGCAAATAAACTGCATTTTTTTAGTATTTTAAGTATCATTTATCACCGGAGGATGAGGCTAAACATGTTAAACAACACCAGTGTTTCATAAAGTTTAAGAAGTGTAGCTGGAACCACGTTGCAGAAGAAAGCAATGAGACATTAACAGGGAATTAACAAAATAAGAGTGGAGAGAGAGAGAGAGAGAGGGTAATATTACAACAACTCAAGGTTCAAGGTTCAACTTTATTGTCCCCGCGGGGAAATTTGTCTTGGGCACAGTGCATCATTGCTTTCTTAACATAGCCAAAAACAACAGAACAAAAACACAAGCACAGACACAACCACAACCATACAACTAACATTTAAACATCAGAACATGGAGCTTGATAGACATAGGTGGCACTTAGATGTAGGCATAAAATCTACAGTATGGAGATAAAGATAAAGTACCAATGTGCATTGCACTAGAGCTCATGGATAAAGTGCTTAGTTCTAAAGTGCTATGTGCTAAAGTGCTATGTGCTAAAAAAGTGCTAACCTATGTATTAAAATTCTATTGCACATTGTTGGTCAGCTTAATGGAGGCTGGGACAAATGATAATTTAAGGCGGTTAGATTTGCATAGTGGGACCCGGAGTCTTCTCCCTGGTGGCAGGGTTCCATATTCAGGAAAGAGTGGGTGTTGTGAGTTGGAAATAATTTTCTTAGCTTTTTTCCCAACTGCCTGCTCATAGATGCTCTGTATAGGCTCATATTCTGTTGGTGTGTCCGCATTGTCAGAGGATGGATATAACTGGTGGTGTCAATACCAAGGGTAGTATCTGTATATAATCGATACTAGAGTGATTAGGGCGATGTTTTTATGTTCTCCAAATATTTTTTGGTAATGTTTACAAAATGGGCGAGTCATTCCCTGGACAGGAGGATTTTGTGGGCAAAAAGCAAATGATTTAAATGAGTAGTAGGTAGTAGTTTTTGCTTGGTTTAGTTATTGACTTTGTTTTCACCAGACATAAAGGAGAACTAGAACCTAGTTAAAATTTTGGCTTGGTATTGTTACATTGTCATTGTAAAGTGTACAGTTAATACATGTGATTGTATCGGCCCATCTCACTCCTGGATGATGGGCATCAACAGCATAAAACCCTGATTGGAACATTCTTACAAATATTGAAATACGCTCTCTGAATCCTTAGATTTTTCAGTATGCGTAGAACTTTCCCTGTATCATCGTACAAAGGAGCGTTTTGATTAAGGCTGAAACGACGCGTCGACGTAGTCGACGTCATCGGTTACGTAAATACGTCGACGCCGTTTTTGTGCGTCGGCGCGTCGCATATTTACGTCACACTACTGTCATGGCGGAGCGCAAAGCAGACGATGCGAGCGAGGGGAAAAAAGCACGCCAAAAGTCGTCAAAAGTGTCGGAGTATTTCAATAAACGGCCTAATAATGTTGTTGTATGCACACTGTGTCGAGCGGAAATGGCCTATCATAGCAGCACAACGGCTATGAAGGAACATTTGAAAAGAAAACCCCCGACAGCGTTCTTGCCATCACCATCAACAAGTCAATCGTCCGCGTGCGTATACGTTGTCATTATTACACAAAAACATGAATGTGTCATTTGTATCTGCGTTGTAAATTCATAAACTAAAGCACCGTTTCGCTCTGAGAGGCGCGTTTGGCGAGCCTGTTCAGTGTTTACAAAGACGCGCTCCTCTTTAACGCTGTGGAGAGGCGGCGGCGGCGAGCGAGCGGCGAGGCGGGGCGCGCGGGAGCGACGCCGCAATCGTGCCCAGGTGCGCGATCCGCGC
The DNA here is from genome assembly GCF_033978685.3 of Nerophis lumbriciformis. Classification (NCBI taxonomy): domain Eukaryota; kingdom Metazoa; phylum Chordata; class Actinopteri; order Syngnathiformes; family Syngnathidae; genus Nerophis; species Nerophis lumbriciformis. Next base: position 1,399,514 of record NC_084568.2, read on the forward strand.
AGTTGGAAGAGAAAAGACTTTGTGTAAAATGAAAAGATTGTAAACCTGGCAAAGCCGTCTGGCGTTCAGTCTGTCGGTCCTGAAAGAACCCCACGGCACAAGACGTGTCACAAACGCTAACGTTAATTAGTTGTGCAAATACCTTTTACAACATTAACAGTTACATATACTATGTACAAACCAACAATTAACTTTCACTTTAATCATACTATCATTGTTGTGTTATTAAGCAAAATAAGCAATACTTTTACTTTTGTTGAAATGTTTACACTGTACACTTTTTTGTATTGGATGTTTAGCTTTATTTTTGCACATTTTAGCAAATAAGCAATACTTTTACTTTTGTTGAAATGTTTACACTTGTTACAGAATATTTCCGTTTTGCACTTTTTTGTATTGGATGTTTATCTTTATTTTTGCACATTTTAAAGCAAAATAAGCAATACTTTTACTTTTGAAATGCTTATACTATTCCAGAATATTAAGATTTGCACTGGATGTTTACTTTTATATTTGCACATTAAAAAGCAAATAAGCTACTTTTAATTTTGTTAAATGTTAAAAGTTTTAAATTTTTACATTGTTACAGAATTGTTTGTCATGTTGTTGTCAATGTTGACTGAGTGGCCATACTTTTTTTTTTTGTAAATAAAAGCCATGCCTTTTGAAAAAACTGGCCTACATTTATTTTTTCCTCTTCATTTTAAATTTAAAAAAAAAATCGGTAAAAGGAAAAATAATCTATAGATTAATCGAAAAAATAATCTATAGATTAACCGATTAATCGAAAAAAATAATCTATAGATTAATCGATAGAAAAATAATCGTTAGCTGCAGCCCTAGTTTTGATATGCTCCTCTTCTTTTTTTTAACAGGCTTCAAACGGGGAGCAGATCCAGGAATGCCAGATCCCACAGTCTTGAGGTATGTTAGACACACCATGAAGGAAAGAACCACCATGAGTTTTAAATATGACAGCTGTTAGGTATCCCTAACACAACGAAGAAGCAAACTACCGTATTTTTCGGACTATAAGGCGCACTTAAAATCCTTTTTTTTCTCTCAAAACTCGACAGTGCTCCTTATAACCCGGTGCGCCTAATGTACGGAATAATTCTGGTTTTGCTTACCGACCTCGAAACAATTTTATTTGGTACATGGTGTAATGATAAGTGCGACCAGTAGATGGCAGTCAAACATAAAAGATGCATGTAGACTGCAATATGATAGCAGTCACACATAAGAGATACGTGTAGACTGCAATACGACTCAAGTAAACAACGCCAACATTTTATATGTTATATAGAACATTACACGCGGCGCTCAAAACTCCATCAAAATGTTTTAGTACGACTTTGGTATCGAAGAATTTTACCCTTCCATCACGCAAGACCTACTGACTCAAGCACTAGACTTCGCCTCAGACTACAACTCAATCACAGGCAACGAAAGAAACATCATCATCCACGCAAAAAACTGCATTCTCATCCACAACAGTACACCATGGCAAAAAAAGAACAATGCAACATTTGACGTCACTATGGGAAGTTTTGACGGAGCAGAAACGTGTGAACTCGTTGGGAGTTTCCTCCTCTCCCAGCTTGCTAGCCTCAATCTGAACCTTGGTATTTACCGTGATGACGGACTGGCAGTGTGTCGCGCCTCGCCAAGGAGCAGCGAGAATACCAAGAAGCGCATATGCCAAATTTTCAAAGAGAACGGCCTACGGATCACGATTGAAGCCAACAAGCAAACCGTCAACTTCCTTGACGTCACTTTCAACCTGAGAAATAACAGCTACCAACCATTCACGAAACCCAACACAACACTCCAATACGTGCACCATGACAGCAACCACCCACCCACCACCACGAAAAGAATACCTACCGGAATTAATAAAAGGCTATCGATGCTGTCATCTAGCAAAGCTGAATTTGACCAAGCAACCCCCCCGTACCAAAAAGCCCTTGATGAAAGTGGATACAATTTCAACCTCACCTATGAACCCACGCCAGGAAACCAGCCAAAAAAGAACAGAAAACGAAACGACATCATCTGGTACAACCCCCCATACAGCAAAAACGTCTCAACTATATATATATATATATATATATATATATATATATATATATATATATATATATATATATATGTGTGGGAAAAAAATCACAAGACTATTTCATCTCTACAGGCCTGTTTCATGAGGGGGGGTTCCCTCAATCATCTGGAGATTCTACTACGGTATCGAGCACTATTTTTTGGATAACCTTATTAAGACATATATATATATATATATATATATATATATATATATATATATATATATATTAGGGTTGTAACGGTACGTGTATTTGTATTGAACCATTTCGGTACGGGGGTTCTGGTTCGGTTCGGAGGTGTACCGAACGAGTTTCCACACGGACATATTAAGTAGCGTAACGCACGTTGTGTAAACAATGCACACCGAGGCACAACACACGGCATGCTAGCAGCTAACGGACCATACGTCCTCTTTTCACCGGACATGTCCTCTTTTGCGGGGCTGTCAGGGCGGAGTTTCTTAAATGCCTCAAATGTCCGGCATTTTGAGTTAGGGTTGCGTGTGTTTTCAATGTACGTTCAGGGTTAAGAAGGGGTTAAAAACAAAACAAATTGGTGAGGGAGGGGCAGAGACAGAGAGAGAGAGAGAGAGTTATGATAAACGCGCATGCGTCGCCAGGCTCTGCTTTTTATCCATAGATTTATCACATTTAATTTTTTATTATCTATAGCAGGGGTGTCAAAAGTGTGCCCCGGAGCCCATTTGCGGCCCACAGCTAATGTTTTAAAGGCCCACGGCACATTCTAAAAATACTATTAAAATAAACAAAAACACAACAAAAGTGAAATAAAAAAGCTTAAAGGTTAAATGTCATTTAGAAAAAGTTGCAATGTTGACTAATAAAACAAAGCTGTTTTTTTTTTTTCTTTCAAACTGTCATTGCTCAAAACATAATATTGAATCAAAATCAATGTTATTATGAATTATTGACCTATCCAAGGTTCCCATTACTTCACATCAAATATTACACTAAGAAAAATATTTTTGGTGGAAGATTTTGCAAACTTGGTAAATAAATAACCCCAATATTTATATTTTGTTGTTTTCTTACTGTACCAAAAATTAACCGAACCGTGACCGAACCGAAATTTTTGTGTACCGTTACACCCCTAATATATATATTTATATATACTGTATATATATATGTGTGTATGCATATTGTTGCGTTTTGGACCAGTTGTTCCTCCCAGGGAATTCAAGTCACAAGTCGCTCCCAAGCTCTTTACGACACTTAAAGCTGAGTTGAAAAACCACCAGAGACAGAATAGGTATTTTGTAATATATTGGCAAAGCTTTGCAGACATATTTTTGAGACCCGTCCAGCATAGAACATTCTATCGCGCCGCCAAAATGGTCTGCCCTCCCTCGACCAAAACCCTCTCCTCTCCAGTCTGTCTTCCTCCCCCCCCTGGCAGTCATGTCTCTCTCTAGTCAAAACAAATGCTTATTATCGCTCTCTCTAACATTCCTCATTCAAGGTTAAGCACACAGTTTTGCAGACAACCAAAAGACCACATTTGGAAGAAAAACACTAGCTGTTTTGTAATATGACAATGAAATAAAAAGAAGTAACATTTAAATTCGGATATATGTAAATATCTGCCTCCGACAATATGTATGTATATATACTGTATATATATGTATATATGTATATATACTGTATATATATGTGTGTATGCATATTAGAGATGCACGGTTTGCGGGCACAACCGCGGATTATCCGCGGATCGGGCGGATGAAATTTAAAAAAATTAGATTTTATCCGCGGGTCGGGTCGGGCGGTTGAAATAAAAAACAATTAGATTTTAAATAGATTCAGGCGGGTGGCAGTTAAACCAATTGGGAAATATATATACATAGTTAAATGTTGTTACCCACATACGAAAAACGAGCAGGCACCTGCAGCATATGCCACAACAGAAAAAAAAAAAAAAAAGAGATGGACACTTTTACGGAGCGGAGAAGGCCCCCGACGCCTCGCCCCACCGGGAGCCGTAGCTGAGGCGATCCGCGAGAAGGGCCCGACGCACGTCCAGGGTCACCACCGCGCCCACCGCACCGACACCCCGCCTCGTCCGCCTTCGCCGCGGCCGGCGTCACGCGCAGCAGGTAAGCAGCTTACCTGCCCGCCACCCCCGTGGCCGGGGGCTCGTAACAGGGGTCACTCCGCGCGCTCCGCCCGCGCAGCTTACCTGTCCGCCACCCCTGTTGCCGGGGGCGCGTAACAGGGGTCACTCCGCGCGCAGTGCGCTCACGAAAGGGGTGGGGCTCACCCTGGTTGATATAGACAGCAGGACGGTGGCCATGGACGTCGGAACCCGCTAAGGAGTGTGTAACAACCCACCTGCCGAATCAACTAGCCCTGAAAATGGATGGCGCTGGAGCGTCGGGCCCATATACCCGGCCGTTGCCGGCAGCGAGACGCGCTTGGAGGTGCGCTCAGCGCGGCTCCCATATGATTGCGCACTGGTGTGCGTCTGGGTCGTGACAGCGTGGCACGCGAATGTCTGTGCTGCATTGGATCAGTCTCCTTTCTTTAACAGGCAAAAGCTTTATAACCTCACTAATGCCTTGCATCGTCTATATTAGATATATAACAACGGGCGGGTGCGGGCGGGTGCGGTTCTGATCAAATGTTACATCGGGTGGATGGCGGATGGTTGACGACTTTCTGATGCGGTTGCGGATGAAATAATTGCCTATCCGCGCATCTCTATTGCATATATATATATATATATATATATATATATATATATATATATATATATATGTATGTATATATATGTATGTATATGTATATATATATGTATGTATATATATGTATATATATATATATATATATATGTATATATATATATGTATATATATATGTATGTATATATATATATGTATATATATATATATATATATGTATATATATATGTATGTATATATATATGTATATATATATATATATGTATATATATATATGTATATATATATATGTATATATATATGTATATATATATATATATGTATATATATATGTATATATATATATATATATATGTATATATATATATATATATATATATATATATATATGTGTATATATATATATGTGTGTATATATATATATATATATATATATATATATATATATTAGGGCTGCAACTAACGATTAATTTGATAATTGATTAATCTGTCGATTATTACTTCGATTAATAATCGGATAAAAGAGACAAACTACATTTCTATCCTTTCCAGTATTTTATTGAAAAATAAAACCAGCATACTGGCACCATACTTATGTTGATTATTGTTTCTCAGCTGTTTGTAAATGTTGCAGTTTATAAATAAAGGTTTATAAAAAAAATTTAAAAAAATAAATAAATACAACATTTTAAAAAGCCTCTGTGCATGCGCATAGCATAGATCCAACGAATCGATGACTAAATTAATCCCCAACTATTTTTTTAATCGATTTAATCGATTAGTTGTTGCAGCCCTAATATATATATGTATATATATATATATATATATATATATATATATATACTGTATATATATATATATATATATGTGTGTGTGTGTGTATGACTTAAAACACTTTTTGAGCCTGTCCGTGGCTTAGTAGGCTGGGCGGGCGTAAAGTAGTTTTTCATGAATTAGACTCCAGGGTTAAAGACTTCTAGCTGACGAGTAAGTTACGATCAAGTCAGCGTCTCTGTAAAGTTGCATCAGGGTTAGATACCCTGTGTTGCAATTGGAGTGGAAAATACCACAGACATGTCGTAATAGTTCTATTGAATTGCCCACAAGTGACATGATTCCACTGCTGATGTCATCATCTGCCTGTGTCAGCATTTCTTCTCTTCTTAACATGTCAATCACTTTTCTTACGTAACTTGTTGGATTTTCTGTTTGTTTTTCATTCTTGTTCTCTATTTTTATGTCATTTTTTCTCATCAATAAGACATTATGGTAGGCTTAAATATAGTCTGCTTCTTCCTACTCATTTTTTGTGTACAAATAGTGTAAATATAACTTGTTACAAATGTTCAAAACAAATAAATCATGAGCATATTTGCTATAACTGGGATGGGGTGAATCAGTGGCTGATCTAGCCTCGGTTGGGAACTTGGGACCCCCTCTTGCTGCCGCTGGTCCCCTACAGTAGTGGTCCCCAACCTTTTTTTGCACCAGGGACCGGATTATTGTAGGCATTATTTTCAGGGACCGGCTTTCCACTTGTGAAAAATACAAGTCACTATAACGCTGAATTAGTGGGAGCCCTGGGCTTGTTTCTGTGCAATGATGGAAATCAGCCTTTGGCTACAATCCATCCATCCATCCATTTTCTACCGTTTATTCCCTTCGGGGGGGCGCTGGAGCCTATCTCAGCTACAATCGGGCAGAATCTGTCACATTTATATTTGATATGTTCATGAATGTGCTTTGTATCATGTCACAAAGTTAGAACAAATGGCAACGTCCTATGAGGAGTTTTATTGTACATCTATAAACAAGCTTATTGGTGTGTCTAGTGCACAGGTGTCACACTCAAGATCTGGCCCTCCATCTCATTTTAAATGGCTGACAAAATCCTGGAAATAATATGTGTCAATAAAATACCTTATATTTTCTTTCTTTACTTTTTTATTTTCTTACTAAAGGTATTGGTTGTTTTTTTTTTAGTTTGACAGGGGAAAAAAATAGTGTCCAATATTGCAACAAATATTATATTACCGTATTTTCCGCACTATTAGCCGCACCTAAAAACCACAAATTTACTCAAAAGCTGACAGTGCGGCTTATAACCCGGTGCGCTTTATATATGGATTAATATTAAGATTCATTTTCATAAAGTTTCGGTCTCGCAACTACGGTAAACAGCCGCCATCTTTTTTCCCCATAGAAGAGGAAGTGCTTCTTCTTCTACGCAAGCAACCGCCAAGGTAAGCACCCGCCCCCATAGAACAGGAAGCGCTTCTTCTTCTACTGTAAGCAACCACCCGCCCGCGTAGAAGAAGAAGAAGCGCGCGGATATTACGTTTCATTTCCTTTGTGTGTTTACATCTGTAAAGACCACAAAATGGCTCCTACTAAGCGACAGGGATCCGGTTCATGAAAAGACGCAATCTCTCCATCCGCACACGGACTACTATTTCACAGCAACTGCCTAAAGACTTTCAAGAAAAGCTGGCTACTTTCCGTGCATATTGTAAAAACAAGATAGCTGAAAAAAAGATCCGGCCAGAGAACATTATCAACATGGACGAGGTTCCACTGACTTTTGATATTCCTGTGAACCGCACTGTGGATACAACGGGAGCACGTACGGTGAATATTCGCACCACAGGGAATGAGAAGTCATCCTTCACTGTGGTTCTAGCTTGCCATGCTAATGGCCAGAAACTTCCACCCATGGTGATATTCAAAAGGAAGACCTTGCCAAAAGAGACCTTTCCAGCCGGCGTCATCATAAAAGCTAACTCGAAGGGATGGATGGATGAAGAAAAGATGAGCGAGTGGTTAAGGTAAGTTTACGCGAAGAGGCCGGGTGGCTTTTTTCACGCAGCTCCGTCCATGTTGATATACGACTCCATGCGCGCCCACATCACGCTGGTTTTTAATATATTATTAAAGTTTGACTGACCTATCTGACTGTTTTTTTGACATTCCTTTAGCGCAGTTAGATGCGGCTTATAGGTGGACAAAGTTTTGAAATATGCCGTTCATTGAAGGCGCGGCTTATAACCCAGGGCGCCTTATGGTGCGGAAAATACGGTATCTAACTTTGTTGGTTAAAATCCAAATAAATACTTAAATATCTGCTTAATTTATGGTTTCGGAGCAAGTTATCCATCAAATTGTACACTATAAAAATGACCAATAGATTTTACTGTCAAATTTAGGGATTTTTTTTTAAAGTAAAAAGTTGAGAATAAAAACGACCAATGTTTGGTTTTTTTTACAGTAAAATTCTGTCGACTGAGCTGCCAGTTTTTTTTTTTTTTTTTTAATCCACGGTTGATGATTTTATGATACCACATTTTACTCTGGTTAAAAAACTATATAAAATAAAATTAAACAGCTGTACAGTATTTCTATTTACAGTAATAGGTTGTAAAAATAACAATAATAAAATAACACCATATATTTTACAGTAAAAGACTGGCAACTAAAAAAGCGGCCACTTTTTTTGTGTAAAAAAAAAAAAGTGGTCAAATCCACAGATTGTTTTTACTCTTTACATAAAAATGTTTTTAAATATTTAAATTCATTCATTAATTATTTACTGTTACAAGCAGCCCTCTTCACAGCAAATATTGTACTTATTTTCTTTTTTGGGGAGGTGAAAATATTGCATATTTAGATTTTTTTTTTATTGACAGATATATCAAATTTAATTAAGATTTAGGCCTTGCAAGTAAAAAAAATATTTATACGCACCTTTAACAGCCACAACCACCACATGATTTGAATGTATTCAATGAAATGAATATTAGTACACTGCCATTCTGTGTATTTCGTCTCATTATATTTGTAGCAGTACAGTGTACCCACATTTGTAGTATCTCCCAAAACCAATACAAATAATAATAAGTTTAGTGCACTTTAACAGAAGTGAACCATGTTAAAACAGAAAGTTAACAGATATTATAATAGTTTTAAGAAAACAATACAACGGAAAATGTTAAGTTAGCAGCTAAATTAGAAGTCTTCCTAAATTGTTTTGAAATAATTCTAGTGTCATTCATAAGGATGCTATACATGGAGCTAACTGCATGTCACCCATGGATTGAAGGAACCAAATGACTTTGTTTTCTTGTTTCTCTAGTTTACTTTGGGGATGAGGACCATCAAAAATGCCCTTCCAAAGACCACCACTACCTGCTCCATTAGGCACGGTTAAATGTCTACCAAGTGACACCGCAGCATCATCTCTGTATCAGCACATGTTATTTATACATTTATTCTCTCCAATGGAAAAATAAAAACATGACTAAAATATAATTGGACTTGATTTGGGGGTCATGGGTGGAAATCCTTTCAGTACGTGTAGTTTTGCTGATAATATTATTTGTGTTACTCAATTACTCTGGATTTGTTTTGACAAATGTTTACATTTCAAAGTTCTACTTTTTCCCAGGTGTACTAAATCAAGGTTCAAGGTTCAACTTTATTGTCCCCGCGGGGAAATTTGTCTTGGGCACAGTGCATCATTGCTTTCTTAACATAGCCAAAAACAACAGAACAAAAAACACAAGCACAGACACAACCACAACCATACAACTAACATTTAAACATCAGAACATGGAGCTTGATAGACATAGGTGGCACTTTGATGTAGGCATAAAATCTACAGTATGGAGATAAAGATAAAGTACCAATGTGCATTGCACTAGAGCTCATGGATAAAGTGCTGTGTGCTAAAGTGCTTAGTTCTAAAGTGCTATGTGCTAAAAAAGTGCTAACCTATGTATTAAAATTCTATTGCACATTGTTGGTCAGCTTAATGGAGGCTGGGACAAATGATAATTTAAGGCGGTTAGATTTGCATAGTGGGACCCGGAGTCTTCTCCCTGATGGCAGGGTTCCATATTCAGGAAAGAGTGGGTGTTGTGAGTTGGAAATAATTTTCTTAGCTTTTTTCCTAACTGCCTGCTCATAGATGCTCTGTATAGGCTCATATTCTTTCCTCCCTACGATTTTCATTGCCGTTTTATGCATGCCGGCCAGTTTGCTTTTTAGCTTAACGGTTAGGTTGCCAAACCATGAGGTGATCCCGTATCTAATGATGCTCTCTACAATGGCACGGTAGAAAATCATCATGATGTGGCTGCTTACGCCGTACAATCTTAATCTTCGCAAAAAATATAGCCTCTGTTGCAGTCTATTGCACAGTTTGTCAATATGTGTCTTCCAGCAGAGAAGATTATCAATATGAACCCCCAAATATTTATATGAGGATACCTGGGTGATTTCCTGATTTTTGATGACCACAAGCTCATGGTCAGTCACTTTCCTCGGATCCAAAACCATTTCCTGTGTCTTGGTCACATTTAAAATGTATACTGACAGTTGCCACAAAGCCAAACAGGACGTAAAAGTACTTCATTTTTCAGGGCATTTTAAACATAATGGATTTTTTTTTTCTTCCTTTGCCCAAACAACTTCAGCCCTAAAAAGAAAAAAAACAAACCTGTCATGTATTTTTTTTAAACTGTGAAGAACAAGATATGTTTAAGTGTTCTTTCTTAATCCATAGTCATGTTTAAATCAGCTAGTATTTCCCCATGTCGTGTGTCTTCTCATGACCTTGCTTTTATCTTACGTCCGCTAGTAAACGCTTAGTTTTGTCTTAACCTCTTAAGGCCCAAGCTGTTTGTTGACATGCTTTTTTTTATTTCTCTTTGCTATTTGGGCTTATTGAACCCATTTTAGAATAAAAACTAAGAATCATCTTTTGATAATATGTACTTAGGCTATAAGTACTGTTGCGTTAGGACCAGAAGTTCCTCCCAGGGAATTTAAGTTGCTGGTCACTCCCAAGTTCTTTTGATGACACATAAGTTGAGTTCTTTGACCACCAGACAGAATGGGTATTTTGTGATTTTATTTTCAAAGCTTTGAAAATAAACGTGAGACCAATCCAGTACAGAAGCATTCACTAGCGCAGCTAAAATGGTCTAATCCAGGGGTCGGCAACCCAAAATGTTGAAAGAGCCATATTGGACCAAAAATACAAAAACAAATCTGTCTGGAGCCGCAAAAATTAAAAAAATTAAAAGCCATATTACATACAGATAGTGTGTCTTGAGATATAAATTGAATTAAGAGGACTTAAAGGAAACTAAATGACCTCAAATATAGCTACAAATGAGGCATAATGATGCAATATGTACATATAGCTAGCCTGAATAGCATGTTAGCATCGATTTGCTTGCAGTCATGCAGTGACCAAATATGTCTGATTAGCACTCCACACAAGTCAATAACATCAACAAAACTCACCTTTCATGCACAACCTTAAAAGTTTGGTGGACAAAATGAGACAGAAAAAGAAGTGGCATAAAACACGTCCTAGTAAGTCGGAGAAAGTTATACATGTAAACTAACTACGGTGAGTTCAAGGACCGCCAAAATTAGTAGGACAAAACGGCGCTCGCCAAATACTCGAATCAGTGAAGCATGTTTAATATAAACAGTGTGCTTTGTAACAATTAGGGAGGCTTGTGTCATGTTTGTCCTCCTACAGAAACCATATTAAAACAAAAAATAATTTTTTCCCCCTCATCTTTTTCCGTTTTTCATACATTTTTTAAAAAGCTCCATAGAGCCACTAGGGCGGCGCTAAAGAGCTGCATGAGCCGCGGGTTGCCGACCCCTGGTCTAATCTAAAATACGGAAACCTTCTCATCTATAAAGTGTCTCTTGCTCCCATCCTCGTTGTCCCTCCCTCCAGCCCGAACACATGCCCATTGTCCTCCTCAGCTGGGCACAGGAACAGATAAGAGAAAGGAGTTATGTCTACTTCCTGCATTCCACAAAATCAAGGTTGACACATACAGTACTTGCAGACAACCAAAAGAGAACAACAGGAAGAACACTAGGTGTCTTGTAATATGACTATGAAAGTAAAGAAGTAACACTTAAATATGGATATATGTAAATATCTGCCTCCGACAGTACACAAACGTGTACTTCATGTTTAGTGACATGCTAATTCTTATTTATTACACTTATTTTGTCCAAATTCCATTGTATGTTATACTCTTCTGACACCATGGCAGTATAAGTGTCCACATAAGTGGTCATAAGACCCCAATTCAGTAGTGTACACAATTTTGGAAATAAGAGCTAAAAGGTGCTTTCCACACATGTGGCCACTAAGTCTTTAGAGGTAAGGGCTCGCGTTTGTCGGCTCACAGAGCTGTTTTGGCCAGTTCCTTATCTGTTTTGAAGCAGCAGCTGCGCTCCGGTCTGGGCGACAGGGGCTGTTTTTGCTCTACATAAGCTGACTCTTTTTGTCTCCTAAGACTTGACCAAGTACTATTCTGTCTCGGTGGTCCTTCTTACTCAACATATGTCATCCAAAAGAATTTGGGATTGACCAGTGTGTTTTATTCCCTGAGAGGAAGACTGGTCGCGTGCAACAAACCCTTTAAAAGACCTTTTGATGTCACGATTTGTACAAATTTGCATAACGTAATTTATTTTAAATAATACAAACCTTTGACATCTGATTAAAATGTCTTCAAAAGGGTCGACTTTTCAAGAAAATACGTGTTTGTTTTTGTTAAGACTGGTTTCTTGGGAAATTTAAGGGAATGAATAGGATTCCAAAATGTTTTACGTCCTTAGAAGACATTTTGCGTACGTAGGGGATTCATACATGACACATGAAACGTGACAAATTAGGAGTATGCACTATCAAGAGAGTGTAAAATATCTTTAAAATGTGTTTTGTGGCAATTGCTATGTAGAGTGGCGCTTTCTATCATTTTCAGCAGACTGCATTGCAAAATGATTAACACAAAATAATCCCTTCTCTAACTATTGGATGATTTCTGATCCCAGCCTTGTAGAGTTGATTTATTACTACTGACATCAAGGAGCTTCATTCAGAAACATGTTGGCAAAAGTATTTTATTATTACATTTATAAAAATCTTAGGGTAGTGAAACCTTAGGATCCTAGAAAACTTAGGATAGTGAAATCACAGGTTCCTAGAAACCTTAAAATAGTGAAACCATAGGTTCCTAGAAACCTTAGGATAGTGAGACCTGAGGATTCTAAAAATCTTAGGATAGTGAAACCTCAGGATCCTAGAAAACTTAGGATAGGGAAATCATAGGTTCCTAGAAACCTTAAAATAGTGAAACCATAGGTTCCTAGAAACCTTGGGATAGTGAAACCTTAGGATCTTAGAAAACTTAAGATAGTGAAACCATAGAATCCTAGAAAACTTAGGATAGTGAAACCATAGGTTCCTATAAACCTTAAAATAGTGAAACCATAGGTTCCTAGAAACCTTAGGATAGTGAGACCTGAGGATCCTAAAAATCTTAGGATAGTGAAACCTCAGGATCCTAGAAAACTTAGGATAGGGAAATCACAGGTTCCTAGAAACCTTAGGATAGTGAAACCATAGGTTCATAGAAACCTTAAAATAGTGAAACCATATGTTCATAGAAACCTTAAAAAAGTGAAACCATAGGTTCCTAGAAACCTTAGGATAGTGAGACCTCAGGATCCTAAAAATCTTAGGATAGTGAAACCGTAGGATCTTAGAATTCTTAGGGAACTGAAACCGTATGATACTAGAAATCTTAAGACACTGAAACCTTAGGATCCTAGAAACCTGGGATAGTGAAACCATAGGTTCCTAGAAACCTTAAAATAGTGAAACCATAGGTTCCTAGAAACCTTAGGATAGTGAGACCATAGGTTCATAGAAACCTTAAAATAGTGAAACCATAGGTTCCTAGAAACCTTAGGATAGTGAGACCATAGGTTCATAGAAACCTTAAAATAGTGAAACCATAGGTTCCTAGAAACCTTAGGATAGTGAGATCTCAGGATCCTAAAAATCTTAGGATGGTGAAACCTCAGGATCCTAGAAAACTTAGGATAGGGAAATCACAGGTTCCTAGAAACCTTAGGATAGTGAAACCATAGGTTCATAGAAACCTTAAAATAGTGAAACCATAGGTTTCTAGAAACCTTAGGATAGTGAGACCATAGGTTCATAGAAACCTTAAAATAGTGAAACCATAGGTTCCTAGAAACCTTAGGATAGTGAGACCTCAGGATCCTAAAAATCTTAGGATAGTGAAACCGTAGGATCTTAGAATTCTTAGGAAACTGAAACCTTATGATACTAGAAATCTTAGGACACTGAAACGTTAAGATCCTAGAAACCTGGGGTAGTGAAACCATAGGTTCCTAGAAACCTGGGGTAGTGAAACCATAGGTTCATAGAAACCTTAAAATAGTGAAACCATATGTTCATAGAAACCTTAAAATAGTGAAACCATAGGTTCCTAGAAACCTTAGGATAGTGAAACCATAGGTTCATAGAAACCTTAAAATAGTGAAACCATAGGTTCATAGAAACCTTAAAATAGTGAAACCATAGGTTCCTAGAAACCTTAGGATAGTGAGACCTCAGGATCCTAAAAATCTTAGGATAGTGAAACCATAGGATCTTAGAATTCTTAGGGAACTGAAACCTTATGATGCTAGAAATCTTAAGACACTGAAACCTTAGGATCCTAGAAACCTGGGATAGTGAAACCATAGGTTCCTAGAAACCTTAGGATAGTGAAACCTGAGGATTCATATGTCGCGGTTTACCTGACACATGAAACATAACAAATTAGGAGTATGCACTATCCAGAGTGTGTAAAATATCTTTAAAATGTGTTTTGTGGCAATTGCTATGTAGAGTGGCGCTTTCTATCATTTTCAGCAGACTGCATTGCAAAATGACTAACCCACCTCCCACTCGCATAAGAATCCCTTCTCTAACTATTGGATGATTTCTGATCCCAGCCTTGTAGAGTTGATTTATTACTACTGACATCAAGGAGCTTCATTCAGAAACATGTTGGCAAAAGTCTTTTTATTATTACATTGTTTATAAAAAAAATACTTTCATTACATTTTAACGGCATGATGTTGAAATAAATATATATAAATACAGTCAAGTATAAAATATGTCCTCAAAATAAATACAATAATTGTAATAAATAAGGCATGTCATCCCACATTTGTGAGCAATAAATACTTTTCCATAGAATAAATACATCTGTCTTAGTGCGTCATTCAGTGAATGAATTACGAAAGCAGCAACTTCCCTATTTTGTTTTTTGTTTTTTGCACAACTTTCCTACGTGTTTAGACAAGCATGGACGTGACGCCGTTTCTGGCCGGTCTCCCCTTGCGCCGCTCTCTGCGGCTCAGCGCCCGCCGGCCGTCCACCAGGAAGATGTAGAGCTGGCGCAGGATGCTGTGGGCCGTCATCTTCCTGTGGAAAGTATCTGAGATGTCCAGCGGGCCCAGCAGGCTCTGCTCCTCGCTGCTGCTCAGACCGCTCACCTGGTCTGGCTTCTTCATCTGACGGAGTAATAGCCCGTTAATTGTCACGTGACCACAGCTCTTTTCTATTCTCAGGCACAATTTGCAGTACTGGGGATGTCAAAATGGTTCTCGATTCAAGATATTAGTTGGTATAAAAACTATTATAAAACAGTTTTATAACAGGCAGCAAGTAAGCACGGAGAAACCTTTGAAAAACTAAAACATTTAAAACATTCTTAATCTAAAAGGATATATTGTATAGTATTTTTTGTAAAAAGATAAAAAAAATCAAAATGATACTTTTTAGATCCTAGAAAACTTAGGATAGTGAAACCATAGGTTCCTAGAAATCTTAAAATAGTGAAACCATAGGTTCCTAGAAACCTTAGGATAGTCAGACCTCAGGATCCTAAAAATCTTAGGATAGTGAAACCTTAGGATCCTAGAAAACTTAGGATAGTGAAATCACAGGTTCCTAGAAACCTTAGGATAGTGAAACCATAGATTCCCAGAAACCTTAAAATAGTGAAACCATAGGTTCCTAGAAACCTTAGGATAGTGAGACCTGAGGATCCTAAAAATCTTAGGATAGTGAAACCTCCGGATCCTAGAAAACTTAGGATAGGGAAATCACAGGTTCCTAGAAACCTAAGGATAGTGAAACCATAGGTTCATAGAAACCTTAAAATAGTGAAAACATAGGTTCCTAGAAACCTTAGGATAGTCAGACCTCAGGATCCTAAAAATCTTAGGATAATGAAACCTTAGGATCCTAGAAAACTTAGGATAGTGAAATCACAGGTTCCTAGAATCCTTAGGATAGTGAAACCATAGATTCCCAGAAACCTTAAAATAGTGAAACCCCATAGGTTCCTAGAAATCTTAGGATAGTGAGACCTGAGGATCCTAAAAATCTTAGGATAGTGAAACCTCCGGATCCTAGAAAACTTAGGATAGGGAAATCACAAGTTCCTAGAAACCTAAGGATAGTGAAACCATAGGTTCTTAGAAACCTTAGGATAGTGAAACCATAGGATCCTAGGATTCTTAGGAAACTGAAACTTTATGATACTAGAAATCTTGGGACACTGAAACCTTAGGATCCTAGAAAACCTATAAGGATAGTGAAACCATAGGTTCCTAGGACCCTTAGGATAGTGAAACCTGAGGATCCTATAAATCTTAGGACATTAAAACCTTAAGATCCTCAAAAACTTAGGATAGTGAAACGATAAGTTCCTAGAAACCTTAGGATAGTGAGAACCGAGGATCCTAAAAATCTTAGGATTGTGAAACTGTAGGATCCTAGAATTCTAAGGAAACTGAAACCTTATGATACCAGGAATCTTAGGCTGTAGGCTACTAGGAGCTAGCAGCTACACATCAGTTAAGCAAACAAGGTTATTTTGCATGTCCATGCATAATAAGTGTACCTAATTGAACAGTTTTGCAGTCTAAAACATGACATAAGTCAATATAAACAAGTATCAAATCATTATAGTTAATTACTTACAAATACAAAGTGTATCGGATTAATATCGGTATCAGCCAATACTTCAAAGCTCCATTATCAGTATCGTATCGAAAGTGAAAAAGTTGTATCGGGACACCCTTCAGATAAACTCCCTGTGTTATGTGTATTTTTCAAGAGAAATACTACATTGTACACGTACCTTTTGTCTGACGACACTGAGGGCGAGCACAGTGTTGTGTTTGGCCTCAGACAGAATGGAACTGCTGGGATAGTCCTTCTCCACGTGTTTCAGCAGACTTGTGTAAAAGGACAAACCTTGGGCCAACCTATGAAAGCAGGCCTCCTGAAAGAGAGATGGGTTGAAAAACACTGTCATGTTGTGTCATTATGGCACTTAAAGTGGTAGTCAGTATCCTAAGGTTTCAAGGATCCTCAGACTTCAGTATCCTCAGGGAACTATGATCCCAAGGATAAGTATCCTTAGGTTTTAACCATCCTATGGTTTCAAGGATCCTAAGTTTTCAATATCTTAAGTTTTCTAGCATCCTAAGGTTTCTAAGATCCTAAGGTTTCTGTATCCTAAGGTTTCTAGGATCTAATGTTTTAGTATCCTAAGGTTTTCACCATCCTAACGTTTCTAGAATCCTATGCTTCAGTATTTTAAGTTTTCTAAGATCGTAAGGTTTCAGTGTCTTAGGGTTTCAGTATCCTATGGATTGTAGGATCCTAACTTTTTTAGGATTCTAAGGTTTCAGCATCCAAATGTTTCTCTGCTCGAAAGGTTTTAGTATCCTAAGGTTTCGAAAATCCCCAAAATTTAGTATCCTCTGGGAACTTTGATCCCAAGGTTTCAGTATCCTAAGGTTTTTACCATACTAACGTTTCAAGGATGCTAAGTTTTCAGTATTCTAAGTTTTCTATCATCCTAAGGTTCCTAGGATCCTAAGGATTCAATATCCTAAGGTTTCCGTATCGTAAGGTTTCTAGGATCTAATGTTTCAGTATTGTAAGGTTTTCACTATCCTAACATTTCTAGAATCCTATGCTTCAGTATCCTACGTTTTCTAAGATTGTAAGGTTTCAGGGTTTCAGTATCCTATGGATTGTAGGATCCTTCCTTTTTAGGATTCTAAGGTTTCAGTATCCATATGTTTCTCTGCTCGAAAGGTTTTAGTATCCTAGGGTTTCGAGAATCCCCAGATTTCAGTATCCTCTGGGAACTATGATCCCAAGGTTTCAGTATCCTAAGGTTTTTACCATCCTAACGTTTCAAGGATGCTAAGTTTTCAGTATTCTAAGTTTTTCTATCATCCTAAGGTTCCTAGGATCCTAAGGATTCAATATCCTAAGGTTTCCGTATCATAAGGTTTCTAGGATCTAATTTTTCAGTATTGTAAGGTTTTCACTATCCTAACGTTTCTAGAATCCTATGCTTCACTATCCTACGTTTTCTAAGATTGTAAGGTTTCAGGGTTTCAGTATCCTATGGATTGTAGGATCCTTACTTTTTAGGATTCTAAGGTTTCAGTATCCAAATGTTTCTCTGCTCGAAAGGTTTTAGTATCCTAGGGTTTCGAGAATCCCCAGATTTCAGTATCCTCTGGGAACTATGATCCCAAGTTTTCAGTATCCTAAGGTTTTTATCATCGTAAGAATTCAAGGATGCTAAGTTTTCAGTATTCTAAGTTTTCTATCATCCTAAGGTTCCTAGGATCCTAAGGATTCAATATCCTAAGGTTTCCGTATCGTAAGGTTTCTAGGATCTAATGTTTCAGTATTGTAAGGTTTTCACTATCCTAACGTTTCTAGAATCCTATGCTTCACTATCCTACGTTTTCTAAGATTGTAAGGTTTCAGGGTTTCAGTATCCTATGGATTGTAGGATCCTTACTTTTTAGGATTCTAAGGTTTCAGTATCCAAATGTTTCTCTGCTCGAAAGGTTTTAGTATCCTAGGGTTTCGAGAATCCCCAGATTTCAGTATCCTCTGGGAACTATGATCCCAAGTTTTCAGTGTCCTAAGGTTTTTATCATCATAAGAATTCAAGGATGCTAAGTTTTCAGTATTCTAAGTTTTCTATCATCCTAAGGTTCCTTAGATCCTAAGAATTCAATATCCTAAGGTTTCCGTATCGTAAGGTTTCTAGGATCTAATGTTTCAGTATTGTATGGTTTTCACTATCCTAACGTTTCTAGAATCCGATGCTTCACTATCCTACGTTTTCTAAGATTGTAAGGTTTCAGGGTTTCAGTATCCTATGGATTGTAGGATCCTTACTTTTTAGGATTCTAAGGTTTCAGTATCCAAATGTTTCTCTGCTCGAAAGGTTTTAGTATCCTAGGGTTTCGAGAATCCCCAGATTTCAGTATCCTCTGGGAACTATGATCCCAAGTTTTCAGTATCCTAAGGTTTTTTATCATTGTAAGAATTCAAGGATGCTAAGTTTTCAGTATCCTAAGTTTTCTATCGTCCTAAGGTTAGGTTTCAATATCCTAAGGTTTCTAGGATCTAACGTTTCCGTATCCTAAGATTTCTTAAATCTTAAGGTTTCAGTGTCTTAGGGTTTCAGTAACCTATGGATTGTAGGATCCTAACTTTTTTTGGACTGTAAGGTGTCAGGATCCAAATGTTTCTCTGCTCGAAAGGTTTTAGTACCCTAGGGTTTCGAGAATCCCCAGATTTCAGTATCCTCTGGGAACTATGATCCCAAGTTTTCAGTATCCTAAGGTTTTTATCATCGTAAGAATTCAAGGATGCTAAGTTTTCAGTATCCTAAGTTTTCTATCGTCCTAAGGTTTCTAGGATCCCAAGGTTTCAATATCCTAAGGTTTCTAGGATCTAACGTTTCCGTATCCTAAGATTTCTAAAATCTTAAGGTTTCAGTAACCTATGGATTGTAGGAACCTAACTTTTTTAGGACTGTAAGGTGTCAGGATCCAAATGTTTCTCTGCTCGAAAGGTTTCAGTATCCTAAGTTGTCTATCATCCTAAGGTTTTCACAATTCTAACGTTTCTAGAATCCTATGCTTCAGTATCCTAAGTTTTCTAAGATCTTAAGGTTTCAGTATCTAGGGTTTCAGTATCCTATGGATTGTAGGATCCTAACTTTTTTAGGATTCTAAGGTTTCAATATCCAAATGTTTCTCTGCTCGAAAGGTTTTAGTATCCTAGGGTTTCGAGAATCCCCAGATTTCATTATCCTCTGGGAACTATGATCCCAAGTTTTCAGTATCCTAAGGTTTTTATCATCGTAAGAATTCAAGGATGCTAAGTTTTCAGTATCCTAAGTTTTCTATCGTCCTAAGGTTTGTAGGATCCCAAGGTTTCAATATCCTAAGGTTTCTAGGATCTAACGTTTCCGTATCCTAAGATTTCTAAAATCTTAAGATTTCAGTGTCTTACGGTTTCAGTAACCTATGGATTGTAGGATCCTAACTTTTTTTGGACTGTAAGGTGTCAGGATCCAAATGTTTCTCTGCTCGAAAGGTTTCAGTATCCTAAGGTTTTTACCATCCTATGGTTTCAAGAAAGCTAAGATTTCAGTATCCTAAGTTTTCTATCATCCTAAGGTTTTCACCATTCTAACGTTTCTAGAATCCTGTGCTTCAGTATCCTAAGTTTTCTCAGATCTTAAGGTTTCAGTATCGAGGGTTTCAGTATCCTATGGATTGTAGGATCCTAACTTTTTTAGGATTCAGGTTTCAGTATCCAAATGTTTCTCTGCTCGAAAGGTTTCAGTTTTCTAAGGTTTCTACTTCCTTCCTTACCTTACTGAAGTTAGAGATGGGGCATTTTGCTGGCAGCGAGGATACTTTGTAGTTCTCCAGGACATGATACGAGACTTGATCCTGGAATTCATCTTCAAACTGAAAAGAAAAGCAGAATAATCAGCAATGCAGTTGACAAAACGAAGAGGAAAACACAGCTCAGGTTAAACGTACGGCTTTCTGGTGTTGTTTTGCTGCGTTGATGACCGAGTCCCAAATGGGGGATGCGCTGATCAGGTCCGAGGTTTCCATCTCCTCCTCACCTGACGGAAGCGCGGTGGGTGTGTCTGTAAGCGGGGCTCCTGAGGCACACAGCAGCATGGCGGCCATCACCCCCACGGCGAGGAAGTGTGTGTCTGCGAGGGCAGGGGAAGAGCATGAATGGACTGAAAGAGGAAGAACTGAACGGCAGTCAGAATGTGACTTACGGGCTTCAGTGGGCATGTCGTGTCGTTGGTTGGGTTGAGCTTCCTCTAATGTTGACCGCCTGGAGGAGTGAAACTTGTCTTGTGTTCACATTTCCTCGGGCATTATATATTCTTCTGACCGCAGAGATTTCCTCATACCTTCCTCCCTCCGGCGTCCACTCGTGTGAGTAATGACGATACTAGTAAATGTTGTGGTTCCTCCTTGCATGTCATCAAGTACTTTTGACATCATTTCATTCATAGCTGCTGAAACCATGACATGACATTTTTATTTTTATACCGGTTTTATTTATTTGAGATAACTTTATGATCGGAACCTTGAACGTCTCCAGTTAGGCCCGGGTGTCAAATTTGGGACACCAAAACCTTTCATTCAAAACCATACATTTTTACACACAGAACACTTCTATATTTTACCCATGTACATGTTTATAATTGACATCCCGTCTGGTTGAAGACCGTAGGTAGGGAAGGAAGTAGAAACCTTAGGATACTGAAACTATAGGTTCCTAGAATTGATTGAACACAAACATCTTAGGATACAATAAATCTTAGGCCACTGAAACCTTAGGATCCTAAAAAACTTAGGATAGTGAAACCACAGGTTCCTAGAAACCGTAGGCTAAAATCTTTGGATAGTGAAACCGTAGGATCCTAGAATTCTTAAGAAACTGAAACCTTATGATACTACAAATCTTAGGATCCTAAAAATCTTAGGGTAGTGAAACCACAGGTTCCTAGTAACCTTAGGATCCTAGAAATCTTAGAAAACTGAAACTTTATGATACTAGAAATCTTAGGGCACTGAAACCTTGCGATAGTCAAACCTTAGGATCCTAGAAAACTTGGAATAGTGAAACCATAGACTCTTAGAAACCTTAGGATAGTGACACCTGAGGAACTTACAAAACTGAGGATAGTAAAACCTCAGATTCTAGAAACCTGAGGATAGTGAGACTTGAGGATCCTAAAAATCTTAGGATAGGGAAACCGTAGGTTCCTAGAATTGTTTGGACACAAAAACCTTAGGATACTTGAAATTTTAGGACACTGAAACCTTACGATAGGGACACCTTAGAAACCTAAAACACTTAGGATAGTGAAACCATAGGGTCTAGAAACCTTAGGATAGTGAGACCTGAGGATCCTAAAAATCTTAGGATACTGAAACCATAGGTTCCTAGAATTGTTTGGACACAAACACTTTAGGATACAAGTAATCTTAGGACACTGAAACCTTAGGATACTGAAACCATAGGTTCCTAGAATTGTTTGGACACAAACACTTCAGGATACAAGTAATCCTAGGACACTGAAACCTTAGAATAGTGAAACCATAGGTTCCTAGAAACCTAAGGATAGTGAGACCTTATGATACTACAAATCTTAGGACACTGAAACCTTAGGATCCTAAAAATCTTAGGGTAGTGAAACCACAGGTTCCTAGTAACCTTAGGATCCTAGAAATCTTAGAAAACTGAAACTTTATGATACTAGAAATTTTAGAGCACTGAAACCTTGCGATCGTCAAACCTTAGGATCCTAGAAAACTTGGAATAGTGAAACCATAGATTCTTAGAAACCTGAGGATTGTGACACCTTGGGAACTTACAAAACTGAGGATAGTAAAACCTCAGATTCTAGAAACCTTAGGATAGTGAGACCTGAGGATCCTAAAAATCTTAGGATAGGGAAACCATAGGTTCCTAGAATTGTTTGGACACAAAAACCTTAGGATACTTGAAATTTTAGGATACTGAAACCTTACGATAGTGACACCTTAGAATTCTAAAACACTTAGGATAGTGAAACCATAGGGTTTAGAAACCTTAGGATAGTGAGACCTGAGGATCCTAAAAATCTTAGGATACTGAAACCATAGGTTCCTAGAATTGTTTGGACACAAACACTTTAGGATACAAGTAATCTTAGGCCACTGAAACCTTAGGATACTGAAACCATAGGTTCCTAGAATTGATTGAACACAAACATCTTAGGATACAAGAAATCCTAGGCCACTGAAACCTTAGTGTCCTAAAAAACTTAGGATAGTGAAACCACAGGTTCCTAGAAACCGTAGGCTAAAATCTTTGGATAGTGAAACCGTAGGATCCTAGAACTCTTAAGAAACTGAAACCTTATGATACTACAAATCTTAGGATCCTAAAAATCTTAGGGTAGTGAAACCACAGGTTCCTAGTAACCTTAGGATCCTAGAAATCTTAGAAAACTGAAACTTTATGATACTAGAAATTTTAGAGCACTGAAACCTTGCGATCGTCAAACCTTAGGATCCTAGAAAACTTGGAATAGTGAAACCATAGATTCTTAGAAACCTGAGGATTGTGACACCTTGGGAACTTACAAAACTGAGGATAGTAAAACCTCAGATTCTAGAAACCTTAGGATAGTGAGACCTGAGGATCCTAAAAATCTTAGGATAGGGAAACCATAGGTTCCTAGAATTGTTTGGACACAAAAACCTTAGGATACTTGAAATTTTAGGATACTGAAACCTTACGATAGTGACACCTTAGAATTCTAAAACACTTAGGATAGTGAAACCATAGGGTTTAGAAACCTTAGGATAGTGAGACCTGAGGATCCTAAAAATCTTAGGATACTGAAACCATAGGTTCCTAGAATTGTTTGGACACAAACACTTTAGGATACAAGTAATCTTAGGCCACTGAAACCTTAGGATACTGAAACCATAGGTTCCTAGAATTGATTGAACACAAACATCTTAGGATACAAGAAATCCTAGGCCACTGAAACCTTAGTGTCCTAAAAAACTTAGGATAGTGAAACCACAGGTTCCTAGAAACCGTAGGCTAAAATCTTTGGATAGTGAAACCGTAGGATCCTAGAACTCTTAAGAAACTGAAACCTTATGATACTACAAATCTTAGGATCCTAAAAATCTTAGGGTAGTGAAACCACAGGTTCCTAGTAACCTTAGGATCCTAGAAATCTTAGAAAACTGAAACTTTATGATACTAGAAATCTTAGAGCACTGAAACCTTGCGATAGTCAGACCTTAGGATCCTAGAAAACTTGGAATAGTGGAACCATAGACTCTTAGAAACCTTAGGATAGTGACACCTGAGGAACTTACACAACTGAGGGTAGTAAAACCTCAGATTCTAGAAACCTTAAGATAGTGAGACTTGAGGATCCTAAAAATCTTAGGATAGGGAAACCGTAGGTTCCTAGAATTGTTTGGACACAAAAACCTTAGGATACTTGAAATTTTAGGACACTGAAACCTTACGATAGGGACACCTTAAAAACCTAAAACACTTAGGATAGTGAAACCATAGGGTCTAGAAACCTTAGGATAGTGAGACCTGAGGATCCTAAAAATCTTAGGATACTGAAACCATAGGTTCCTAGAATTGTTTGGACACAAACACTTTAGGATACAAGTAATCTTAGGACACAGAAACCTTAGGATACTGAAACCATAGGTTCCTAGAATTGTTTGGACACAAACACTTTAGGATAAAAGTAATCTTAGGACATTGAAACCTTAGGATAGTGAAACCAGAGGTTCCTAGAAACCTTATGATCCTAGAAATCTTAGAAAACTGAAACTTTATGATACTAGAAATCTTAGAGCACTGAAACCTTGCAATAGTCAAACCTTAGGATCCTAGAAAACTTGGAATAGTGAAACCATAGATTCTTAGAAACCTTAGGATAGTGACACCTTAGGAACTTACAAAACTGAGGATAGTAAAACCTCAGATTCTAGAAACCTTAGGCCCGGGTGTCAAATTTGGGACACCAAAACCTTTCATTCAAAACCATACATTTTTACAGGCAGAACACTTCTATATTTTACCCATGTACATGTTTATAATTGACATCCCGTCTGGTTGAAGACCGTAGGTAGGGAAGGAAGTAGAAACCTTAGGATACTGAAACTATAGGATCCTAGAATTGATTGAACACAAACATCTTAGGATACAATAAATCTTAGGCCACTGAAACCTTAGGATCCTAAAAAACTTAGGATAATGAAACCACAGGTTCCTAGAAACCGTAGGCTAAAATCTTTGGATAGTGAAACCGTAGGATTCTAGAATTCTTAAGAAACTGAAACCTTATGATACTACAAATCTTAGGACACTGAAACCTTAGGATCCTAAAAATCTTAGGGTAGTGAAACCACAGGTTCCTAGTAACCTTAGGATCCTAGAAATCTTAGAAAACTGAAACTTTATGATACTAGAAATCTTAGAGCACTGAAACCTTGCGATAGTCAAACCTTGGGATCCTAGAAAACTTGGAATAGTGAAACCATAGACTCTTAGAAACCTTAGGATAGTGACACCTTAGGAACTTACAAAACTGAGGATAGTAAAACCTCAGATTCTAGAAACCTTAGGCCCGGGTGTCAAATTTGGGACACCAAAACCTTTCATTCAAAACCATACATTTTTACACGCAGAACACTTCTATATTTTACACATGTACATGTTTATAATTGACATCCAGTCTGGTTGAAGACCGTAGGTAGGGAAGGAAGTAGAAACCTTAGGATACTGAAACTATAGGATCCTAGAATTGATTGAACACAAACATCTTAGGATACAAGAAATCTTAGGCCACTGAAACCTTAGGAACTTACAAAACTGAGGATAGTAAAACCTCAGATTCTAGAAACCTTAGGCCCGGGTGTCAAATTTGGGACACCAAAACCTTTCATTCAAAACCATAAATTTTTACAGGCAGAACACTTCTATATTTTACCCATGTACATGTTTATAATTGACATCCCGTCTGGTTGAAGACCGTAGGTAGGGAAGGAAGTAGAAACCTTAGGATACTGAAACTATAGGATCCTAGAATTGATTGAACACAAACATCTTAGGATACAAGAAATCCTAGGCCACTGAAACCTTAGCGTCCTAAAAAACTTAGGATAGTGAAACCACAGGTTCCTAGAAACCGTAGGCTAAAATCTTTGGATAGTGAAACCGTAGGATCCTAGAATTCTTAAGAAACTGAAACCTTATGATACTACAAATCTTAGGATCCTAAAAATCTTAGGGTAGTGAAACCACAGGTTCCTAGTAACCTTAGGATCCTAGAAATCTTAGAAAACTGAAACTTTATGATACTAGAAATCTTAGGGCACTGAAACCTTGCGATAGTCAAACCTTAGGATCCTAGAAAACTTGGAATAGTGAAACCATAGACTCTTAGAAACCTTAGGATAGTGACACCTGAGGAACTTACAAAACTGAGGATAGTAAAACCTCAGATTCTAGAAACCTTAGGATAGTGAGACCTGAGGATCCTAAAAATCTTAGGATAGGGAAACCATAGGTTCCTAGAATTGTTTGGACACAAAAACCTTAGGATACTTGAAATTTTAGGATACTGAAACCTTACGATAGTGACACCTTAGAATTCTAAAACACTTAGGATAGTGAAACCATAGGGTTTAGAAACCTTAGGATAGTGAGACCTGAGGATCCTAAAAATCTTAGGATACTGAAACCATAGGTTCCTAGAATTGTTTGGACACAAACACTTTAGGATACAAGTAATCTTAGGCCACTGAAACCTTAGGATACTGAAACCATAGGTTCCTAGAATTGATTGAACACAAACATCTTAGGATACAAGAAATCCTAGGCCACTGAAACCTTAGTGTCCTAAAAAACTTAGGATAGTGAAACCACAGGTTCCTAGAAACCGTAGGCTAAAATCTTTGGATAGTGAAACCGTAGGATCCTAGAACTCTTAAGAAACTGAAACCTTATGATACTACAAATCTTAGGATCCTAAAAATCTTAGGGTAGTGAAACCACAGGTTCCTAGTAACCTTAGGATCCTAGAAATCTTAGAAAACTGAAACTTTATGATACTAGAAATCTTAGAGCACTGAAACCTTGCGATAGTCAGACCTTAGGATCCTAGAAAACTTGGAATAGTGGAACCATAGACTCTTAGAAACCTTAGGATAGTGACACCTGAGGAACTTACACAACTGAGGGTAGTAAAACCTCAGATTCTAGAAACCTTAAGATAGTGAGACTTGAGGATCCTAAAAATCTTAGGATAGGGAAACCGTAGGTTCCTAGAATTGTTTGGACACAAAAACCTTAGGATACTTGAAATTTTAGGACACTGAAACCTTACGATAGGGACACCTTAGAAACCTAAAACACTTAGGATAGTGAAACCATAGGGTCTAGAAACCTTAGGATAGTGAGACCTGAGGATCCTAAAAATCTTAGGATACTGAAACCATAGGTTCCTAGAATTGTTTGGACACAAACACTTTAGGATACAAGTAATCTTAGGACACTGAAACCTTAGGATAGTGAAACCATAGGTTCCTAGAAACCTAAGGATAGTGAGACCTGAGGATCCTAAAAATCTTAGGATAGTAACACCGTAGGATCCTAGAATTCTTAGGAAACTGAAACCTTATGATAGTGAAACCATAGGTTCCTAGAAACCTTAGGATAGTGAGACCTGAGGTTCCTAAAAAAATCCTATGATAGTGAAACCCTAGGATCCTAGTTTTCTTTGGAAACTGAAACCTTATGATACTAGAAATCTTAGGACACTGATACCTTACGAAAGTCAAACCTTAGTATCCTAAAAAACTTGGAATAGTGAAACCATAAATTCCTAGAAACCTTAGGATAGTGAGACCTTAGAATCCTAAAACCATTAGGATAGGGAAACCTGAGGATCTTAAAAATCTTAGGACCCTGAAACCTTAGGATACTGGAACCGTAGGCTCATAAAATCCTTAGGATAGGGAAACCTTAGGATCCTAGTAACCTTAAGCCTGAGATATGCTCTTGTGTTACGTAGCTTGCGTCCCCTCTGACTGGGTCTTGGTTTGTTTATAGCTCTTCGCGGGGTCTGGCGCATGACTTGCAATTGTCTTTCCAAACCCTGAGGAGTTCTTCTGTGTGAATAACCACAACTCTTGCTCACTTTCTTCCTGAGACAAGAGAGCTTCCTGTGTAGAGTAGTGCTTGTAAACCTGTGGTAAACAATGTAGTCTGAAACCACACCTACTTTAATGCTGGAGCTCGATCTAATCCTTTTGAAACAACGCTCATTTTTAATGTACACATTGCTTCGAAAGCAGAGACGAGAGCCAGAATTTGTCGGAATTGAATCTGTTGTTAGCACAAAATGGGCAAAAGTTAAAAGGAGTGTCGTAGTTTGTGACTTCTTCTGGACAAAACAACACAACAAGCTGAAACGCAACACAATTTGTAATAATTATTAAAACGCAGCGAGATTTTAAGTACGCAATATCAGTTTGCTTTCAAATGTTAAGTCACGGATGCTTTATTTCATACAATAATTTGTGGGTTTCTAGCACAAAGTCCGCTCCTGTGCTCAGGGACCCTCCTCGGCAAAAGCTGACCAACCCCAGCTCTGCGGTATGCGTCGCTGCTGACGCAGAGGTAGGATTTTTTGGAAGTGCACGTTAGGGTCTACGGGAAGACGCTTGCGCACGTTACGTGGCGCGATAGTGTATCCCAGGCTTTAGGATAGTAAAACCTTGGGATTCCAGAAAGATCTTAGACACACTTGGCGGGCAAAGAAGCAGTCGGACTGAATGTTGTAATTTTCCATGCCTACAAAGCAAGTATGCCTGATAGAAAGCACCAGAATTTACACTGAGACACCACTTTCTAAACGTGCTAGCTCAATGCTAATTCACATCGGATTTGCCATAGAAATGCAATTTTACGTGGCGATTTCAGCACCTCCAAATTTTAGGATTGAAAACTACAACTGAGATGCACGTTACAATCAAACTACTGACGTGAAATGAGTACAGAACAAACACTTTTTAGGGTGCGACAATGGACTAGATTCAGCCTAATGGCAAAGACTACTTCCTAGCATCCAACGTCTCGGAATTGCAGCTGAATGCAAAGTCTGCTACGTAATACTTGCAAATGAGACACAGAAGTGTAAGAAATCAAGATGTATTAATCGATAAGTGAACATTTATTAAGACATGAGCTCACACAAAAATTGGTACCTGTATTGCTTCAAATGGAATGATACTATTAAATACTATTGTCAGGTTCAAACACTGATGACATCTATTAAACAAGACAAGAGGCAAAGAATTAAACAGAGACAGAATTCAATTGGGACTCAATATATTGAGGAGAGTCGCCATCAGTGTCTCAGCACGCGCTGCCACAAGATTGCACTCCTCCTTCTTTATTTGACTTTCTCCTCCCACCTGACCACCACCGCTTCCACTTCCAGAGGAAAGTGGGTCGTAAACAGCGTTGCCTTTGGTTACAGAATAGTTCAAAAGAAGAGATCGTAAAATAGTTCAAAAAGAGTTCCATAAAATAGTTCGTAAAATACTTCAAAAAGAGTTCGTCTGGAAATTGGGCAGATCCTGTCATCTCTCCTCTTTGAAGTCCTTGGGTTAGAACAACATATTCCTGTTGATTACGATACATGAAAGAACACAGGAACACCCTTCATGTGGCTCTCCCCCTCACACAGTGGAGTTTTACGAGCCTTACCCTTGGTAGGCCTCAAAGACAGCCCCTGTCCTTTTGCCCGGAACTCATTTCGACACAAAGTTTTTTGTGATAACTTACAAACAATTATTCTAACAACTATAGCAAATGGAGGTGGGTGATACTAACAAGTTGGTATCGATTCATTCATATAATAGTAAGAGCAGTGCCAGTGTTTGCCAATACCGATACAGACAATAGATATTTGTGACAATAACATTACGGTACTATCGATCCGATACCGGGTATCGATAATGTCCATATTTGGATTAACCCCTCAACGTCTACTGAGATAATACATTTTTAGAAACTGATATCTGTCGATTCAGCTCACTTTAAACTTTCTCCTTTGTAAGGTTACGCCTTCACAATCATTTCCTCTCAGGGTTTAGTCACTGATTAAAAGGCAAAATAGTTTGATATACTTACTGTATGTGACTCACGTTTGAATTTTCTCTCTTGATCTCTAGTCTGGGTTGATCTTTAGTCCACATCAAAATATTAATTGCCTCGTGATACTAATTCTGCTCATTTTATATTAGGATGACACATAGTCATCAGTGAGAGAAAACACCCACTAAAAAGAAAATGCTGTTAAATACACAAGACTGACAATAATCCACATTCAATAAGAACTCAAAGTTCTAAAACTTTTACACAAAAGACCTATTCCTCTCAAATATTGTTCACAAATCTTTCTAAATCTGTGTTAGTGAGCATTTCTTCTTTGCCAAGATAGTCCATCCTGTCATAACGTGGGGGATTTGGCATCTTACTGCGAGGATTGTTCCCCCAGGAAGCAAACGGACTTTTCCGGACAACGGTAGTAGGTAGGAACATATTTATTAATTAATAAATCCTACACAGGACGAAAGTCAGGAACTAAAACAAAAGGAAAGCGTGCCGATTGCACAAGAGGCTTAGGGACATAAAAGTTAAAACAGAAAACATACGCTAACACTTAGCCCGAACTATGGACATGAAACAAACAAAACTTACTGTGGCAAGAAACGAGCAGCATGAACTAAGCATGAAACAATCAGCATGAACTAGGGCAGGGGTCGGCAACCTTTACCAGTCAAAGAGCCATTTTGACCAGTTTCACAAATTAAAGAAAACAATGGGAGCCACAAAAATCTTTTGAAATTTAAAATGAAATAACACTGCATACATAGTTTCTTTTTTGCTTCGTACTATGTATAAACCAACTCACCGACGCACAGAGGCGTCGGGGGGTTGATGTGTGAGGGAGAAGGGTTGGGGTGGGGGCGAGGTTTGGTGGCAGCAGGGGTGTATAATGTAGCCCGGAAGAGTCAGGGCTGCATGGGATTCTGGGTATTTGTTCTGTTATGTTTATGTTGTGTTAAGGTGCAGATGTTCTCCCGAAATGTGTTTGTCATTCTTGTTTGGTTTTGGTTCAAAGTGTGGCGCATTATTAGTAAGAGTGTTAAAGTTGTTTTATATGGCCACCGTCAGTGTGACCTGTGTGGCTGTTGACCAAGTATGCCTTGCTGTCACTTACGTGTGCAAGCAGAAGATGCATATTTCAAAAGGCTGGGCTGGCACGCAGTTAATACAAATTGTAGAGGGTGCTAAATGCTGTACCATCATGGCACGCTCTTATTATTATTGTAAGGGTGAAAATCTGAGAATATTAATCCCGGGAGTTTACTCCGAGAGGCACTGAAATCTGGAAGTCTCCCGAGAAAATCGGGGGCAGGGGTCAAATGGGGGGGTCGGCAAGTATGCAGCTGAGCCGCATCAGAGTGATCAAAGAGCCGCATGCGGCTCCGGAGCCGCGGGTTGCCGACCCCTGAACTAGGGTATCTCCAGAAAACAAGCAATGGCGCCAGGACGACTAAATGGCAAAGACAGGCTTAAATACTGGTCTCTTGATTAGAGACAGGTGTGACCCGAACGCAAGAGGCAGGTGAAAAATCATAAGTCGTCATGGAAACTAAAACAAACAAGGGTGCACAAAAACAGGAACTAATGGAGTCTTAAACTAACAGAAAATAACAAAAACATGATCCAGACCAGCGATCGTGACGTCGCTGGTCAAACAGCATGATTAATGCACAGGTGTGCCTTAGGCTGCCCACAGTAAAAGGCCACTCTGAAATGTGCAGTTTTATCACACAGTACAATGCCACAGATGTCGCCAGTTTTGAGGGAGCGTGCAGTCGGCAGGAATGTCCACCAGAGCTGTCGCCCGTGAATCGAATGTTCATTTCTCTACCATAAGGCGTTTCAGAGAATTTGGCAGTACATCTAACCGGCCTCACGACCGCAAACACACCAGCCCAGGACCTCCACATCCGGCGGGTGCATCCATGCTCGCCTGAGACCCGCCACCCGGACAGCTGCTGCAACAATTGGTTCGCATAGCCAAAGAATGTCTGCACAAACTGTGAGAAACCGTCCCAGGGAAGCTCATCTGCATGCTCGTGGTCCTCATCGGGGTCTCGACCTGACTTCAGTTCCCATAGCCAGGTCAAATTATTCAGCATTATTTTGTACTTTCCTCTTTCTGGCCGTTTTTCCATTTCAGTTCCAATCACGTCTATTGAAATGTCATTACAGTAATAGAGAGAGGTGTCATTCGTAGTGATGGGTCCGGCAACACCGATGCATCGGCGCATGCGTCGAGCTCATAGAGCAAAACCCTGTGTCGGTTTTAGAAAGTCACGTGACCGATCATGAGCTGTTTTGGTCACGTGACCGATACGCCAACTGTGTCGCCTCCTCTGTGCCCTGTGAGCGGCTCTTTTCTACAGCCGGAGAAATAATAACTAAAAAGAGAAATCATCTAAAATGTAATATGTCGGAAAAACTTTTTTTTTTTTTTAATAAAAATGTGTAAAAAAATAAAATTAAAACAATTCCCAGTCCACAATCATCCACAACACGTTCTCTTAGATGTCCATGTTATGATACATGTTCACATTATTTATTGACTGTATCTAAAAAAAGATACAAATATATTTTTATTTAAATGAAGATATGAAATAATCCTAAATGAAATACAATGACTTGGTTTATATTATTGTATATACTAGGGCAGGGGTCACCAACGCGGTGCCCGCGGTCACCAGGTAGCCCGTAAGGACCAGATCAGTCGCCCGCTGGCCTGTTCTAAAAATAGCTCAAAGAGCAGCACTTACCAGTGAGCTGACTCTATTTTTTTTAAATTGTATTTATTTACTAGCAAGCTGGTCTCGCTTTGCTTGACATTTTTAATTCTAAAAGAGACAAAACTCAAATAGAATTTGAAAATCCAAGAAAATATTTTAAAGACTTGGTCTTCACTTGGAATAAGCGGTAGAAAATGGATGGATGGATGGGTCTTCACTTGTTTAAATAAATTCATTTATTTTTTTACTTAGCTTCTTATTACTTTTAGAAATACAATTTTAGAGAAAAAATACAACCTTAAAAATGATTTTAGGATTTTTAAACAAATATACCTTTTTACCTTTTAAATTTCTTCCTCTTCTTTCCTGACAATTTAAATCAATGTTCAAGTATTTTTTTTTTTTTTTTATTGTAAAGAATAATAAATATTTTAGCTTCTGTTTTTTCGACGAAGAATATTTGTGAAATATTTCTTCAAACTTACTATGATTAAAATTTAAAAAAATTATTCTGGCAAATCTAGAAAATCTGTAGAATCAAATTTAAATCTTATTTCAATGTATTTTGAATTTCTTTTCAAATTGTTGTTCTGGAAAATCTAGAAGAAATACTGATTTGTCTTTGTTAGAAATATAGCTTGGTCCAATTTGTTAAATATTCTAACAAAGTGCAGATTGGATTTTAACCAATTTAAAACATGTCATCAAAATTCTAAAATGTATCTTAATCAGGAAAAATTACTAATGATGTTCCATAAATTCTTTTTTTTAATTTTTTCAAAAAGATTCAAATTAGCTAGTTTTTCTCTTCTTTTTGTCGGTTGAATTTTGAATTTTAAATTT
Source organism: Nerophis lumbriciformis (assembly GCF_033978685.3). Lineage (NCBI taxonomy): Eukaryota > Metazoa > Chordata > Actinopteri > Syngnathiformes > Syngnathidae > Nerophis > Nerophis lumbriciformis. The sequence goes on from NC_084568.2 coordinate 1,432,872, forward strand.
TTATTTTTACTTTTTTCGTGTTTTCTCCTCTTTTAAACCGTTCAATTAAGTGTTTTTTTTCATCATTTATTCTCTACAAAAAAAGTTCCGTAAAAGGAAAAAAAAATGTACGACGGAATGACAGACAGAAATACCCATTTTTTTTATATATATATACATTTATTTTTTTAGCTATTCTTGTTTAAATCACACTTACGTGTAACTTACAAATGACAATATATTTATTTATTTAAGTGTGTATCAAACTGGTAGCCCTTCGCATTAATCAGTACCCAAGAAGTAGTTTTTGGTCTCAAAAAGGTTGGTGACCCCTGTACTAGGGCATCAAATCAGTGTCAGTTGAGTCGGTCCATAGGTTGCCTGTAGGGATTTTTAATGTCCAGCAGATGTCAGTATTTAGTGACACAGTATCGACACAGTATCAATACAGTTTTGCAATGTGTCGAAACGCTTCATGACGCCTCATCAACCCATCACTAGTCATTCGTATACAACCCGCGGGTCGCACTAACATCCAATTGTTCATATTAAGGTGTAGACCGGGTGTCTGAGACCCTCGCTTTATACATAGCATAAAGCAAAAAAAAAACTTTGTATGCAGTGTTATTTCATGTTAAATTTCTAAAGATTTTTGTGGCTCCCATTGTTTTCTTTAATTTGTGAAACTGGTCAAAATGGCTCTTTGACTGGTAAAGGTTGCCGACCCCTGGTCTAGGTGAATAGCCATGCCTTGAGGCGTTTTTTTCCGGTCCATTGTTTTTGCTGCTTGTGTGACATCACAGGAAATGACGTAACTCAGTCATTAGACTGATGTCCCACAGGGCATTTCTTGTGGGACGGGATTCGTTCCCAGGGATTCGAATAAAGAAACAACACTTTTTCTTTACTATAGTGGCCTCGATAACGGGAACCGGTTCTCAAAAAAAAAAAAAAAAAGCCTCCAATGGGCTCACCACCCATAGCAGGGGTCATAGAGGTCGGGTGCGATGTGAGCTGGGCGGAAGCCGAAGGCAGGGCACTTGGCGGTCCGATCCTCGGCTACAGAAGCTAGCTCTTGGGACGTGGAACGTCACCTCGCTGGGGGGGAAGGAGCCTGAGCTAGTGCGTGAGGTGGAGAAGTTCCGGCTAGATATAGTCGGACTCACTTCGACGCACAGCAAGGGCTCTGGAACCAGTTCTCTTGACAGGGGCTGGACTCTCTTCCACTCTGGCGTTGCCAGCAATGAGAGGCGACGGGCTGGGGTGGCAATTCTTGTTTCCCCTCGGCTCAAAGCCTGCACGTTGGAGTTCAACCCGGTGGACGAGAGGGTAGCCTCCCTCCGCCTTCGGGTGGGGGGACGGGTCCTGACTGTTGTTTGCGCTTACGCGCCCAACGGCAGTTCAGATTACCCACCCTTTTTGGATTCACTCGAGGGAGTACTGGAGAGTGCTCCCCCGGGTGATTCCCTCGTTCTACTGGGGGACTTCAACGCTCATGTTGGCAACGACAGTGAAACCTGGAGAGGCGTGATTGGGAAGAATGGCCGCCCGGATCTGAACCCGAGTGGTGTTTTGTTATTGGACTTTTGTGCTCGTCACGGATTGTCAATAACAAACACCATGTTCAAACATAAGGGTGTCCATATGTGCACTTGGCACCAGGACACCCTAGGCCGCAGTTCCATGATCGACTTTGTAGTTGTGTCATCGGATTTGCGGCCTCATGTTTTGGACACTCGGGTGAAGAGAGGGGCGGAGCTTTCTACCGATCACCACCTGGTGGTGAGTTGGCTGCGATGGTGGGGGAGGATGCCGGACAGACCTGGCAGGCCCAAACGCATTGTGAGGGTTTGCTGGGAACGTCTGGCAGAGTCTCCTGTCAGAGAGAGTTTCAATTCCCACCTCCGGAAGAACTTTGAACATGTCACGAGGGAGGCGCTGGACATTGAGTCCGAGTGGACGATGTTCCGTACCTCTGTTGTCGGGGCGGCCGATTGGAGCTGTGGCCGCAGGGTAGTTGGTGCCTGTCGTGGCGGTAATCCTAGAACCCGTTGGTGGACACCGGCGGTGAGGGATGCCGTCAAGCTGAAGAAGGAGTCCTATCGGGTTCTTTTGGCTCATGGGACTCCTGACGCAGCAGACAGGTACCGACAGGCCAAGCGGTGTGCGGCTTCAGCGGTCGCGGAGGCAAAAACTCGGACATGGGAGGAGTTCGGTGAGGCCATGGAAAAAGACTTCCGGACGGCTTCGAAGCAATTCTGGACCACCATCCGCCGCCTCAGGAAGGGGAAGCAGTGCAGTGTCAACACCGTGTATGGTGGGGATGGTGCTCTGTTGACCTCGACTGCGGATGTTGTGGATCGGTGGAGAGAATACTTCGAAGACCTCCTCAATCCTACCAGCACGTCTTCCTATGAGGAAGCAGGGCCTGGGGAATCTGTGGTGGGCTCTCCTATTTCTGGGGCTGAGGTTGCCGAGGAAGTTAAAAAGCTCCTCGGTGGCAAGGCCCCGGGGGTGGATAAGATCCGCCCGGAGTTCCTTAAGGCTCTGGATGTTGTGGGGCTGTCTTGGTTGACAAGACTCTGCAACATCGCGTGGACATCGGGGGCGGTACCTCTGGATTGGCAGACCGGGGTGGTGGTTCCTCTCTTTAAGAAGGGGAACCGGAGGGTGTGTTCCAACTATCGTGGGATCACACTCCTCAGCCTTCCCGGTAAGGTCTATTCAGGTGTACTGGAGAGGAGGCTACGCCGGATAGTCGAACCTCGGATTCAGGAGGAACAGTGTGGTTTTCGTCCTGGTCGTGGAACTGTGGACCAGCTCTATACTCTCGGCAGGGTCCTTGAGGGTGCATGGGAGTTTGCCCAACCAGTCTACATGTGCTTTGTGGACTTGGAGAAGGCATTCGACCGTGTACCCCGGGAAGTCCTGTGGGGAGTGCTCAGAGAGTATGGGGTAACGGACTGTCTTATTGTGGCGGTTCGCTCCCTGTATAATCGGTGTCAGAGCTTGGTCCGCATTGCCGGCAGTAAGTCGGACACGTTTCCAGTGAGGGTTGGACTCCGCCAGGGCTGCCCTTTGTCACCGATTCTGTTCATAACCTTTATGGACAGAATTTCTAGGCGCAGTCAGGGCGTTGAGGGTATCTGGTTTGGTGGCTGCAGGATTAGGTCTCTGCTTTTTGCAGATGATGTGGTCCTGATGGCTTCATCTGGCCAAGATCTTCAGCTCTCACTGGATCGGTTCGCAGCCGAGTGTGAAGCGACTGGGATGAGAATCAGCACCTCCAAATCCGAGTCCATGGTTCTCGCCCGGAAAAGGGTGGAGTCATCTCCGGGTTGGGGAGGAGATCTTGCCCCAAGTGGAGGAGTTCAAGTACCTCGGAGTCTTGTTCACGAGTGAGGGAAGAGTGGATCGTGAGATCGACAGGCGGATCGGTGCGGCGTCTTCAGTAATGCGGACGCTGTATCGATCCGTTGTGGTGAAGAAGGAGCTGAGCCAGAAGGCAAAGCTCTCGATTTACCGGTCGATCTACGTTCCCATCCTCACCTATGGTCATGAGCTTTGGGTCATGACCGAAAGGACAAGATCACGGGTACAAGCGGCCGAAATGAGTTTCCTCCGCCGGGTGGCGGGGCTCTCCCTTAGAGATAGGGTGAGAAGCTCTGCCATCCGGGGGGAGCTCAAAGTAAAGCCGCTGCTCCTCCATATCGAGAGGAGCCAGATGAGGTGGTTCGGGCATCTGGTCAGGATGCCACCCGAACGCCTCCCTCGGGAGGTGTTTCGGGCACGTCCGACCGGTAGGAGGCCACGGGGAAGACCCAGGACACGTTGGGAAGACTATGTCTCCCGGCTGGCCTGGGAACGCCTCGGGATCCACCGGGAGGAGCTGGACGAAGTGGCTGGGGAGAGGGAAGTCTGGGCTTCCCTGCTTAGGCTGCTGCCCCCGCGACCCGACCTCGGATAAGCGGAAGAAGATGGATGGATGGATGGATGGAAGGTTCTCAAAAAGAGATTTGAGTCCATCGAACAACCGGGAGAACCGGTTTCGAACATCATCCCTATCATTGTGTCCAAATATTGCTGTGTCATCGTTCAATTTACAACCCCACCGACTCTTCCTCATTTTAGTCTTTCGTTATCAATGAGAAACCTTTTTTTGGGGAAGTTGGTTTATTTTTGTTTTTGTGTAATGTGTTCTCTGAGCACACGGGGAAAATGAAAGTGTCATCACTGCAGGATTAACCTGAAAATCTTTGATGATGGGGTCGTGGTTGATGCACGTACAGGAAGTATTATACAGTATTCTGTCTCATCAGAACAAACCGTTTTGATTTTTGACGCTTAAAAATTTCTTATAAATCAGTGTTTCTCAATTAATGCGAGATCTTCACGCTGGTATTCAATGTTATACAAACCACTTGTTGCAGCAGCTGTTTGGGTGGTGGGTCTCAGCGGCGCTCAATCTAAGCCAGCTATCTAAGTACACAGCAGCACTTGTGTACAGCGCTAAAAGGCAGAGGTGTGGACTCGAGTCACATGACTTGGACTCGAGTCATGAATTTGATGACTTTAGACTCGACTTGACAAAATGTAAAAAGACTTGCAACTCGACTTAGACTTTAACATCAATGACTTGTGACTTCACTTGGACTTGAGCCTTTTGAATTGACATGACTTGACATGACTTGCTACTTTCCCCAAAACCCAAAGATGAAAAAGTTATTCGGGAGCGCTCCGTATTTTTCATTGTGTACTTGTCTATCAGCGTTGCGTGTGTCAGCTGGTGTGCTCTCAGTACAACAGCCAATCAAATTACATCTACTTTGTTTTCATCACACAGCATTCATCCAATCAAATTGCAGGACAACCAACGAAGAAGACATGTCCAAACCACACGCCAGTGAACAAAAAATGATACCTAAAATAATTTTGTTTGGGTATAAAAATTACGAGGTGGTCAACACAAAACGGTTTGCAGTATGCAACACATGCGGTTCCAAAATTACTGATGGAGAGGCAACAACTTCCAACTTCGTCCGGCATTTGAAGTTGCACAAAGAACGGTAAGTTTTGAATGTAAGATAACGTTTATTGGCTAAGTAACGTGACTTTTATTTGCTGTGTAGTTAAATCAGTGAGGCTGTAAACTCACTGCTAACGTTATAACGTTATTGCAAACACGGGAATCCGTTGCAGTTCACTACCTTATTCATACTTTTTGTTCAGTGATTTTTTTTAAGCAGGGTTACGTTAGTCAATATATCACACGTAACGTTAGACGGCGGTCAGCAGCGCCGCGTATTTTAGCCACCTAAAAAAAAGACAAAAATAGTCAAATAAAGGTCAGTTAAAATGTATACTATATTATGAATATGTGTACCGTTTTAGCTAGCTTTCTGACATACTGTTGGTTGTTTACCTCAGTGGTCCCCAACCACCGGGCCGCGGCCCGGTACTGGTCCGTGGATCGATTGGTATCGGGCCGCACAAGAAATATATATATTTTTTTTCTTTTTAAAATTAAATCAACATAAAAAACACAAGATACACTTACAAGTAGTGCACCAACCCAAAACAACTCTCTCCCCCCTTTTGTTCTGGGCATTGAACATGAAGACTCTTCCTTCACTGTTCCGAGTGGCCATGAGAGTCTTGGCAGTGCCTGCCTCCAGTGCTCCAGTGGAGCGAGTTTTCAGCCATGGTGGCATCATACTACGCCCCCATCGTGCACAAATGACTGACAGACTCTTGGCTAATTTGGTCTTTTGCAGATGCAATGCAGCATAGGGCCCTGACATATAAAAAGTACAACTTTTTTGTTATGTTCACGTATATGTCATGTTTTTTCAATGTTAACACTTTTGTACAAATAAGTACATTTGCACTTTATTTTTCAATGTGTTTGTTCTGTAAAGGAATGAGTTAATGTTTAAAATGACTGGTTAATAGTGCTATTATAAAGTGCAATGTCAGCACAATTTTCTTTCCTGCAATTTAAAATGCACTTGTTTTAATAAATAAATACAGCGTTTGAAAAGCATACACAATCTGTGTTAATATATTAGTCTGTGGTTAAAAGGACTTGAAAGGACTCGAAACTCAAAATGCAGGACTTAGGACTTGACTTGAGACTTTCCAGTCTTGACTTTGGACTTGACTCAGGGCTTGCCTGTCTTGACTCGGGACTTGACTCGGACTTGAGGGCAAAGACTTGAGACTTACTTGTGACTTGCAAAACAATGACTTGGTCCCACCTCTGCTAAAAGGTGTAAAAATTGAGACGTTTGTGACCGGAATGAACTGGAAAAAGAGTATTTGTTTTCAATAGTGATTTAAAGTGAGAGAAAATAGAGAAACATTGTTGTAAAAGATGATCCTGTAAACATAAATACTGTTATTAAAGTTGACTTCATGTAATATTATAGTTTGTGTGGACTACACATTCAAGCAGGTATTTTTGTTATTCAATAATGAACATGGATTTCAAAGGCAGGCGCTTGAGTGTAAGCTGCAGTTGACTATTTTTACCGCTAGATGGCAATGTTGCAGCAGTTATACCCTATTGCACGCTATAGAATGTAAGGTTGTGTCGATACCAATATTTTGGTACTGATACCGTATTTTGATAGTATTCTAAATAAAGGGGACCACAAAAATTGGCATTATTGGCTTTATATTAACAAAAAAATGTTAGGGTACATGAAACATATGTTTATTATTGTAATTTAGTCCTTAAATAAAATAGTGAACATACTAGACAACTTGTCTTTTAGTAGTAAGTAAACAAACAAAGACTCCTAATTAGTCTATGCAGTAACATATTGTGTCATTTATACACCTATTATTTTGTACACATTATGAGGGACAAACTGTAAAAAATGATTAATCCACTTGTTCATTTACTATTAATTTTCTGTTTCAACATGTTCTATCTACACTTCTGTTAGTATGTAATAATCACTTATTCTTCTCTTCTTTGATACTTGACATTAGTTTTGGATGATACCACACATTTAGGTATCGATCCGATACCAAGTAGTTGCAGGATCATACATTGGTCATATTCAAAGTCCTCATGTGTCCAGGGGACGTATTTACTGACTTTATAAACATAATATGAATTTTCAAAGAAAAAAGATTATGTGACGATTAAAAAATATCGATGTATTCTTAATAATATCTGTCATGTCTGTGTAATCATGTTTTGTTTTAGTCATGTTTTGTTATTGGACTCTTTAGTTTCTGGCTTTTTCACTCCCTTGTCTTGTTTCCATGGTTACCTATTAGTTTCACCTGTTCCACGTTTGGACTCATTGTGCACTCTTGTTTGTCACCATAGCAACCCATTAGTTTTCACCTGTCACGTCACGCACCTGTTTCACGTTTTGAGTCACGCACCTGTTTTACTTAATCATGTCTGTAGTATTTAAGTTCATTGTTTTCAGTTTGTCTTTCTGGCGACATCCCCACATTTACGCTCTGCACATTCCTGACACTTTTTTCATGTCCATCGTTCATGCTGCTCCTTTTTGTCCATGCCAAGTAAGTTTTGTTTATTAATGCCACAGTTAGTGTTTTTTGTTGTTCATAGTTTCTGCTAGTGATGGGTTGATGAGGCGTCATGAAGCGTTTCGACACATTGCAAAACTGTATTGATACTGTGTCGATACTGTGTCACTAAATACTGACATCTGCTGGACATTAAAAATCCCTACAGGCAACCTATGGACCGACTCAACTGACACTGATTTGATGCCCTAGTACAGGGGTCACCAACCTTTTTGAAACCAAAAACTACTTCTTGGGTACTGATTAATGCGAAGGGCTACCAGTTTGATACACACTTAAATAAATAAATATATTGTCATTTGTAAGTTACACGTAAGTGTGATTTAAACAAGAATAGCTAAATAAATACATTTATATATATCAAAAAAATGGGTATTTCTGTCTGTCATTCCGTCGTACATTTTTTTTTCCTTTTACGGAAGGTTTTTTGTAGAGAATAAATGATGAAAAAAACACTTCATTGAACGGTTTAAAAGAGGAGAAAATACGAAAAAATTTAAAATAAAATTTTGAAACATAGTTTATCTTCATTTTCGACTCTTTAAAGTTCAAAATTCAACCGACAAAAAGAAGAGAAAAACTAGCTAATTTGAATATTTTTGAAAAAATTAAAAAAAAGAATTTATGGAACATCATTAGTAATTTTTCCTGATTAAGATACATTTTAGAATTTTGATGACATGTTTTAAATTGGTTAAAATCCAATCTGCACTTTGTTAGAATGTTTAACAAATTGGACCAAGCTATATTTCTAACAAAGACAAATCAGTATTTCTTCGAGATTTTCCAGAACAAAAATTTTAAAAGAAATTCAAAATACTTTGAAATAAGATTTAAATTTGATTCTACAGATTTTCTAGATTTGCCAAAATATTTTTTTTGAATTTTAATCATAGTAACTTTGAAGAAATATTTCACAAATATTCTTCTTCGAAAAACCAGAAGCTAAAATATTTATTATTCTTTACAATAAAAAAAAATAAAAAATTACTTGAACATTGATTTAAATTGTCAGGAAAGAAGAGGAAGAAATTTAAAAGGTAAAAAGGTATATTTGTTTAAAAATCCTAAAATCATTTTTAAGGTTGTATTTTTTCTCTAAAATTGTATTTCTAAAAGTAATAAGAAGCAAAGTAAAAAAAATAAATGAATTTATTTAAACAAGTGAAGACCCATCCATCCATCCATTTTCTACCGCTTATTCCAAGTGAAGACCAAGTCTTTAAAATATTTTCATGGATTTTCAAATTCTATTTGAGTTTTGTCTCTTTTAGAATTAAAAATGTCGAGCAAAGCGAGACCAGCTTGCTAGTAAATAAATGACATTTAAAAAATAGAGGCAGCTCACTGGTAAGTGCTGCTCTTTGAGCTATTTTTAGAACAGGCCAGCGGGCGACTGATCTGGTCCTTACGGGCTACCTGGTGACCGCGGGCACCGCGTTGGTGACCCCTGCCCTAGTATATACAATAATATAAACCAAGTCATTTAGGATTATTTCATATCTTCATTTAAATAAAAATATATTTGTATCTTTTTTAGATACAGTCAATAAATAATGTGAACATGTATCATAACATGGAAATCTAAGAGAACGTGTTGTGGATGATTGTGGACTGGGAATTGTTTTAATTTTATTTTTTTACACATTTTTATTAAAAAAAAAAAAAAAGTTTTTCCGACGTATTACATTTTAGACGATTTCTCTTCTTAGTTATTATTTCTCCGGCTGTAGAAAAGAGCCGCTCACAGGGCACAGAGGAGGCGACACAGTTGGCGTATCGGTCACGTGACCAAAACAGCTCATGATCGGTCACGTGACTTTCTAAAAGCGGTACGCGCACCGACACAGGGTTTTGCTCTATGAGCTCGACGCATGCGCTGATGCATCGGTGTTGCCGGACCCATCACTAGTTTCTGCCTTTGTGCAAGTATTTGTTTTCATAGCCAAGTTGTTTCTCCGCCACTGTGCGCGCTTTTCGTTTGTACTTTTTTTGGATCAAATTAAATAAATCATGTACTTACATTCCCGTCTCGCCCGAGCCAACTTTCCGTTGCATCCCGGAAAAGCAAACACCCAGGATCAAGTCATGACAGTATCGACTAGATACGCTCCTGTACTTGGTATCACTACAGTGGATGTCAGGTGTAGATCCACCCATGGCGTTTGTTTACATTGTGACGCCGGTGAGCTATTGTATCCTCCTACGGTGTGTAGTGAAGCATGTTTAGATATTCCTCGTCCTCCAGTGATAATGATACCTGTAAGAAACTTACTTTATTTGTTGCCATGGAGGCGAGAATTAGTGATTTAGAAGTAGCTTAAACACTGCGGATGGACATTAGCCGCTAACTCGCTGGCCCTGTCTTAAAGCACCTCTTCCTGAGGGTGTTTCAGTGTTATTGTCAAGACTTGGACTGTGGCTTGGTTTGTTCTCCCGTGGTGCAAATGAACTGGACTGGTCAAGGCTTGAAGGTGGGTACATGATTTATTTAAACTATCAAAAAATGAATAAACGAAAAGCGCGCACTGGGGCGGAGGTACAAAACTAGACTATGAACACAAAACTTGCACATTGGCAGAAACTATGAACAATTAAACAAAACACTAACTGTGGCTTAATAAACAAAAACTTACTTGGCATGGAACCGGCATGAAAGAAAGAGTAGCAAGGGTCATCAGGGTGTGGAGAGTGTGCAGGAGCATAAATGCGGGGATGTCGTCAGGACGAACAACAGAAAATGAATGAACTTAAATACTATGGACATGATTAGTGAAAGCAGGTGCGTGACTCAAAACGTGAAACAGGTGCGTGACGTGACAGGTGAAAACTAATGGTTGCTATGGTGACAAACAAGAGTGCACAATGAGTCCAAACGTGGAACAGGTGAAACTAATGGGTAATCATGCAAACAAGACAAGGGAGTGAAAAGCCAGAAACTAAACAAAACATGACTTAAAACAAAATATGATTACACAGACATGACAGTTATAACTTCACCTTTATCTTTACTTTTTAGGCCAAAATGCGTCCGTTCTCCCTTTTCTGTCTACACACTGTGTCTGCTTGTAAGTACTCTGTGTGTGTGCGCTGCCGAACATGCTCCTCTGCTCGTAAAACCAGCAATGTCACCACGCGCCGTCATGCCTGTAAAAAAGTCTGTCAGTGGACCTCATATGGAAGCGCTAAGAACGACAACAAGGATGGCGGGGAGAAGACACTGTCAAAGTGGAGGCACGTAAATAAGACATCCTGAAGAGACGGTCAGAAAGTGCTTTTAAGATCTGTCTGTAACACATCATGAAGAAGCACCGTGACATGTCATGTAGACCACAAGTTAGTGTTTGACAGAGGTGGGACCAAGTCATTGTTTTGCAAGTCACAAGTAAGTCTCAAGTCTTTGCCCTCAAGTCCGAGTCAAGTCCCGAGTCAAGACAGGCAAGCCCCGAGTCAAGTCCAAAGTCAAGACTGGAAAGTCTCAAGTCAAGTCCTAAGTCCTGCATTTTGAGTTTCGAGTCCTTTCAAGTCCTTTTAACCACAGACTAATATATTAACACAGATTGTGTATGCTTTTCAAACGCTGTATTTATTTATTAAAACAAGTGCATTTTAAATTGCAGGAAAGAAAATTGTGCTGACATTGCACTTTATAATAGCACTATTAACCAGTCATTTTAAACATTAACTCATTCCTTTACAGAACAAACACATTGAAAAATAAAGTGCAAATGTACTTATTTGTACAAAAGTGTTAACATTGAAAAAACATGACATATACGTGAACATAACAAAAAAGTTGTACTTTTTATATGTCAGGGCCCTATGCTGCATTGCATTTGCAAAAGACCAAATTAGCCAAGAGTCTGTCAGTCATTTGTGCACGATGGGGGCGTAGTATGATGCCACCATGGCTGAAAACTCGCTCCACTGGAGCACCGGAGGCAGGCACTGCCAAGACTCTCATGGCCACTCGGAACAGTGAAGGAAGAGTCTTCATGTTCAATGCCCACAACAAAAGGGGGTGGAGAGTTGTTTTGGGTTGGTGCACTACTTGTAAGTGTATCTTGTGTTTTTTATGTTGATTTAATTAAAAAAAGAAAAAAAATATATATATATAGTTCTTGTGCGGCCCGATACCAATCAATCCGCGGACCAGTAGCGGGCCGCGGCCCGGTGGTTGGGGACCACTGAGGTAAACAACCAACAGTATGTCAGAAAGCTAGCTAAAACGGTACACATATTCATAATATAGTATACATTTTAACTGACCTTTATTTGACTATTTTTGTCTTTTTTTAGGTGGCTAAAATACGCGGTGCTGCTGACCGCCGTCTAACGTTACGTGTGATATATTGACTAACGTAACCCTGCTTAAAAAAAATCACTGAACAAAAAGGATGAATAAGGTAGTGAACTGCAACAGATTCCCGTGTTTGCAATAACGTTATAACGTTAGCAGTGAGTTTACAGCCTCACTGATTTAACTACACAGCAAATAAAAGTCACGTTACTTAGCCAATAAACGTTATCTTACATTCAAAACTTACCCTTCTTTGTGCAACTTCAAATGCCGGACGAAGTTGGAAGTTGTTGCCTCTCCATCAGTCATTTTCGAACCGCATGTGTTGCATACTGCAAACCGTTTTGTGTTGACCACCTCGTAATTTTTATACCCAAACGAAATTATTTTAGGTATCATTTTTTGTTCACTGGCGTGTGGTTTGGACATGTCTTCTTCGTTGGTTGTCCTGCAATTTGATTGGATGAATGCTGTGTGATGAAAACAAAGTAGATGTAATTTGATTGGCTGTTGTACTGAGACCACACCAGCTGACACACGCAACGCTGATAGACAAGTACACAATGAAAAATACGGAGCGCTCCCGAATAACTTTTTCATCTTTGGGTTTTGGGGAAAGTAGCAAGTCATGTCAAGTCATGTCAATTCAAAAGGCTCAAGTCCAAGTGAAGTCACAAGTCATTGATGTTAAAGTCTAAGTCCAGTTGCAAGTCTTTTTACATTTTGTCAAGTCGAGTCTAAAGTCATCAAATTCATGACTCGAGTCTGACTCGAGTCCAAGTCATGTGACTCGAGTCCACACCTCGAGTCTTCTCCTCTGTTGGCGTCTTGCATTCTGTCAGAGAAATTGTCTTTCTTGCTTTTCGCTCCTTTATAAGTGCACTCTTTAATATTTCATCACCACTGCATTTGTTTGAAGAGAGTGCTCTGTGTGTGTGTGTGTGTGTGTGTGTGTGTGTGTGTGTGTGTGTGTGTGTGTGTGTGTGTGTGTGTGTGTGTGTGTGTGTGTGTGTGTGTGTGTGTGTGTGTGTGTGCAGATGCTGAGTTTATATGCAGGACACAGGCTTGGGGAGGAGTAAAAATAGGAGTACATACAATTGTGTGTGTGTGTGTGTGTTCTTGTATTTCTACCCTTTTTGAGACACGAAGAAGGAAAAGCATCTTCCAAATGAGGAGGTGTGAACAAGTGATGACATAAATCAATAACATTGCATCTAATAGAGAATGTCTCATTTGCACCCCTGCTGGTGACATCTATCAAAATGAGGGTGGTCCCAAAAAGGAGGGATTTTTCTAATTGACTGTGTGTCGCTTTTAAAAGTGCTCCCCCTCTGGTCAACATATGAAATAACAAGTGTGTGTAAGAAATTGAAATGCGCCCCCTTTGGCCAAAATTAATTGTAATAAATAAATAAATATGTATATCGAGACATACTGTAATAACTTGAAGTAAATAATGAAGATTAAAAAACAATTACCAAGAAAAAATTTACGAAAGCTATCTTTTTCTTACGTGTCAACTTTTTTGCCAAAATTTTAAGCTTTTCTTGTAAAATCGCGACTTTTATTGAGTAAAATCCCCATTTTTATCATAATATAGCACAACTGTTTAGTTTTCCTTGTAAAACCTTGACTTGCGTTGAGTAAAATGACGACTTTTATTATAATACTGCCAAACTTCAAAGCTTTTCTTGTGAAATTGTGACCTTTTTCTTGTGAAATTCCAACTAATTTTTCACAACAAGCTTTTTTATATTTGCATAGTATGTATATATTATTAATGTTGTAAATACACTTCTTTATATATCTAGAAAACGTGGTCCTAAAGTGGTAGGCATTTTTCTCAGTTCTCAAGAAGGTAACAAATACAAGTGTGTGTGTGTGTGTGTGTTTGTCATAATTTTGCCAAGTGAAATTCCGATTATTATAATATTGCCAAAATGTTAAAGTTTTCTTATAAAATTGTGACTTTTGTCGTGTAAAATTACTCTTTTCATAAAATTGCCAAAATTTTAAGTTTTCTTGTAAAATTGCGACTTTTATTGAGTAAAATCCCAATTTTTATCATAAAATTGCACAAATGTTAACATTTTCTTGTAAAACCTTGACTTGCGTTGAGTAAAATGACGACTTTTATTATACTGCCAAAATTCAAAGTTTTTCTTGTGAAATTGTGACCTTTTTCTTGTGAAATTCCAACTCATTTTTCACAACAAGCTTTTTTTATATTTGCATAGTATGTATATATTATTAATGTTGTAAATACACATCTTTATATATCTAGAAAGGCTGGTCCTAAAGAGGTAGGCATTATTCTCAGGTCTCAAGAAGGTAACAAATACAAGCGTGTGTGTGTGTGTTTGTCATAATTTTGCCAAGTGAAATTCCGATTATTATAATATTGCCAAAATGTTAAAGTTTTCTTATAAAATTGTGACTTTTGTCGTGTAAAATTACGACTCTTTTCATAAAATTGCCAACATTTTAAGCTTTTCTTGTAAAATTGCGACTTTTATTGAGTAAAATCCCAATTTCTATCATAACATTGCACAAATGTTAAAATTTTCTTGTAAAACCTTGACTTGCGTTGAGTAAAATGATGACTTTTATTATAATACTGCCAAAATTCAAAGCTTTTCTTGTGAAATTGTGACCTTTTTCTTGTGAAATTCCAACTAATTTTTCACAACAAGCTTTTTTATATTTGCATAGTATGTATATATTATTAATGTTGTAAATACACATCTTTATATATCTAGAAAGGCTGGTACCTAAAGAGGTAGGCATTTTTCTCAGGTCTCAAGAAGGTAACAAATACAAGAGTGTGTGTGTGTGTGTGTGTGTGTGTGTGTGTGTGTGTGTGTGTGTGTGTGTGTGTGTGTGTGTGTGTGTGTGTGTGTGTCAGTCATAATTTTGCCAAGTGAAATTCCGATTATTATAATATTGCCAAAATGTTAAAGTTTTCTTATAAAATTGTGACTTTTGTCGTGTAAAATGATGACTCTTTTCATAAAATTGCCAAAATTTTAAGCTTTTCTTGTAAAATCGCGACTTTTATTGAGTAAAATCCCAATTTTTATCATAACATTGCACAAATGTTAAAATTTTCTTGTAGAACCTTGACTTGTGTTGAGTAAAATGACGACTTTTATTATAATACTGCCAAAATTCAAAGTTTTTCTTGTGAAATTGAGACCTTTTTCTTGTGAAATTCCAACTCATTTTTCACAACAAGCTTTTTTATATTTGCATAGTATGTATATATTATTAATGTTGTAAATACACATCTTTATATATCTAGAAAGGCTGGTCCTAAAGAGGTAGGCATTTTTCTCAGGTCTCAAGAAGGTAACAAATACAAGAGTGTGTGTGTGTCTTTGTCATAATTTTGCCAAGTGAAATTCCGATTATTATAATATTGCCAAAATGTTAAAGTTTTCTTATAAAATTGTGACTTTTGTCACAAGAAAAACTTTGAATTTTGGCAGTATTATAATAAAAGTCGTCATTTTACTCAACGCAAGTCAAGGTTTTACAAGAAAATTTTAACATTTGTGCAATGTTATGATAAAAATTGGGATTTTACTCAATAAAAGTCGCAATTTTACAAGAAAAGCTTAAAATTTTGGCAATTTTATGAAAAGAGTCATCATTTTACACGACAAAAGTCACAATTTTATAAGAAAACTTTAACATTTTGGCAATATTATAATAATCGGAATTTCACTTGGCAAAATTATGACAAACACACACACACACACTTGTATTTGTTACCTTCTTGAGACCTGAGAATAATGCCTACCTCTTTAGGACTACCCTTTCTAGATATATAAAGATGTGTATTTACAACATTAATAATATATACATACTATGCAAATATACAAAAGCTTGTTGTGAAAAATTAGTTGGAATTTCACAAGAAAAATGTCACAATTTCACAAGAAAAGCTTTGAAGTTTGGCAGTATTATAATAAAAGTCGTCATTTTACTCAACGCAAGTCAAGGTTTTACACGGAAAACTAAACAGTTGTGCAATATTATGATAAAAATGGGGATTTTACTCAATAAAAGTCGCGATTTTACAAGAAAAGCTTAAAATGTTGGCAATATTATGAAAAGAGTCATAATATTACTCGACAAAAGTCACAATTTTATAAGAAAACTTTAACATTTTGGCAATATTATAATAATCGGAATTTCACTTGGCAAAATTATGACAAACACACACACACACACACACACACACACACACACACACACACACACACACACACACACACACACACACACACACACACACACACACACACACACACACTCTTGTATTTGTTACCTTCTTGAGACCTGAGAAAAATGCCTACCTCTTTAGGACCAGCCTTTCTAGATATATAAAGATGTGTATTTACAACATTAATAATATATACATACTATGCAAATATAAAAAAGCTTGTTGTGAAAAATTTGTTGGAATTTCACAAGAAAAAGGTCACAATTTCACAAGAAAAGCTTTGAAGTTTGGCAGTATTATAATAAAAGTTGTCATTTTACTCAACGCAAGTCAAGGTTTTACAAGGAAAACTAAACAGTTGTGCAATATTATGATAAAAATGGGGATTTTACTCAATAAAAGTCGCGATTTTACAAGAAAAGCTTAAAATGTTGGCAATTTTATGAAAAGAGTCGTAATTTTACACGACAAAAGTCACAATTTTATAAGAAAACTTTCACATTTTGGCAATATTATAATAATAATCGGAATTTTACTCGGCAACATTATGACAAAAGTCATAATTTTACTCAAAAAATGTCACAATTTTACAAGAACAACAACAAAAATGGGCACTATTGTGATAAAAGTCTGAGGTTTTTTTGACAAATGTCACCATTTTGCATTAAAAAGTAATCTTTTTAATTTAAAAAAAGTAATAATTTTACGCAAAAATATTGCAATATTACAGAAACGGAAAGAATATGAGAAATTGTTCCCAATTTTATAAGTAAAAAGTCGACACTTTACCCACCTGCTCCCAGTGCCACCCACACTGCTTTAAATGTAACTTAGATATTGGCTTTCACTATGTAAAGCACTTTGAGTCACTAGAGAAAAGCGCTATATAAATAAATTCACTTCACTAGAAAGGGTGGTCCTAAAGAGGTAGGCATTTTTCGGAGGTCTCAATAAGGTAATACAAGCATGTGTGTGTGTGTGTGTGTGTGTGTGTGTGTGTGTGTGTGTGTGTGGTGACAGTTTTGGGATGAAAGGCTTTGCCAAGTCCTAAGGTAATTATTTCTTCACTCTCTCTCCTTGCTTGATCTCGCTCGTCCCTCACCTTTCTTGTGCTCCTCATCTCTTCTTGCCGCTCTCCCCAATAATCCCCGTGCAAGCTGCAGGTTTTATGCTGCGTTCAACATTCATACCATCAGCTTTATTTGCAGTGTGTGTGTCGTAGAGGAGTCCCCAGGGTGCACCGAGCAGCTTATTTCTCATCTCTCTCCGCAGCGGAATCACCTTCTCAGCAGTTTGGCGAGCGATGAACCAGCAGCCTCCGCTTTGTTCACACTCAAGTGGCTTTGTTTTGATGGAAAATAATATTATGCCGTCAAAAGTGTTGTTCGCGTCAAGTGCCAAGTTATATGACAATGAAGCATATGTGTGCCAAATTAGCTGTAAAAAAGTTAGCATGCTAACAGCTAAAATACATCAGGTACCAAGTTATATGACTTTGAACCGTATGGATGCAAAATTAGCTATAAAAATGTTAGCATGCTAACAGCTAGTTACCAAGTTATATGACTATGAAGTGTATGCATGCGAAAATAGCTATAAAATGTTAGCATGCTAAAAGTTACAATGTGTTAAGTACCAAGTTATATGACTATCAAGTGTTTGCATGCAAAATTAGCTTTAAAAGTTTGCATGCTAAGAGCTAAAATGCGTTAAATACCGAGTTATATGACTATGAAGTGTTTGCATGCAAAATTAGCTATAAAAAGTTAGCATGCTAAGAGCTAAAATGCGTTAAATACCGAGTTATATGACTTTGAACCGTATGCATGCAAAATTAGCTATAAAAAGTTAGCATGCTAAGAGCTGGAATGCGTTAAATACCGAGTTATATGACTATGAAGGGTTTGCATCCAAGATTAGCTATAAAAAGTTAGCATGCTAAGAGCTAAAATGCGTTAAATACCGAGTTATATGACTATGAAGGGTTTGCATCCAAAATTAGCTATAAAAAGTTAGCAAGCTAAGAGCTGGAATGCGTTAAATACCGAGTTATATGACTATGAAGGGTTTGCATCCAAAATTAGCTATAAAAAGTTAGCATGCTAAGAGCTAAAATGCGTTAAATACCGAGTTATATGACTTTGAACCGTATGCATGCAAAATTAGCTATAAAAAGTTAGCATGCTAAGGGATAAAATGCGTTAAATACCAAGTTATATGACTAAGAAGCGTATGCATGCAAAAATAGCTATAAAAAGTTAGCATGCTAAGAGCTAAAATGCGTTAAATACCAAGTTATATGACTTTGAACCGTATGCATGCAAAATTAGCTATAAAAAGTTAGCATGCTAAGGGTTAAAATGCGTTAAATACCAAGTTGTATGACTATGAAGGGTTTGCATCCAAAATTAGCTATAAAAAGTTAGCATGCTAAGGGCTAAAATGCGTTAAATACCGAGTTATATGACTATGTAGGGTTTGCATCCAAAATTAGCTATAAAAAGTTAGCATGCTAAGAGCTAAAATGCGTTAAATACCGAGTTATATGACTATGAAGGGTTTGCATCCAAAAGTTACTATAAAAGAGTTAGCATGCTAACACACAGAATGTGTCAAGTACCAAGTTATATGACTATGAAGCATATGCATGCACAATTTAGTATAAGAAGTTAGCATGCTAACAGCTAGAATGCATCAAGTACAAAGTTATATGACTATGAAGTGTTTGCATCCAAAATTAGCTATAAAAAGTTAGCATGCTAAGAGCTAAAATGCGTTAATTACCGAGTTATATGACTATGAAGAGTTTGCATCCAAAATTAGCTATAAAAAGTTAGCATGCTAAGAGCTAAAATACGTTGAATACCGAGTTATATGACTATGAAGGGTTTGCATCCAAAATTAGCTATAAAAAGTTAGCATGCTCAGAGCTAAAATGCGTTAAATACCGAGTTATATGACTATGAAGCGTTTGCATCCAAAATTTTCTATAAAAGAGTTAGCATGCTAACAGCAAGAATGTGTCAAGTGCCAAGTTATATGAGTAAGAAGCGTATGCATGCAAAATTTGCTATAAAAAGTTAGCATGCTAACACACAGAATGTGTCAAGTGCCAAGTTATATGACTTTGAAGTGTATGCATGCAAAATTAGCTATATAAAAGTTAGCATGCTAACAGCTAGAATGTGTCAAGTACCAAGTTATATGGCAATGAAGCGTATGTATGCAAAATTAGCTATAAAAAAGTTAGCAAGCTAACAGCATGAATGTGTCAAGTACCAAGTTATATGACTAAGAAGCATATGCATGCAAAATTTAGTATAAGAAGTTAGCATGCTAACAGCTAGAATGCATCAAGTACCAAGTTATATGACTATGAAGCGTATGCATGCAAAATTAGCTATAAAAAACTTAGCATGCTAACACACAGAATGTGTCAAGTACCAAGTTATATGACTAAGTAGCGTATGCATGTAAAATTAGCTATAAAAAAGTTAGCATGCTAACAGCATGAATGTGTCAAGTGCCAAGTTGTATGACTATGAAGGGTTTGCATCCAAAATTAGCTATAAAAAGTTAGCATGCTAATAGCTAAAATGCGTTAAATACCGAGTTATACGACTATGAAGGGTTTGCATCCAAAAGTTACTATAAAAGAGTTAGCATGCTAACAGCAAGAATGTGTCAAGTACCAAGTTATATGACAATGAAGCGTATGCATGCAAAATTAGCTATAAAAAACTTAGCATGCTAACACACAGAATGTGTCAAGTACCAAGTTATATGACTATGAAGCATATGCATGCTAAATTTAGTATAAGAAGTTAGCATGCTAACAGCTAGAATGCATCAAGTACCAAGTTATACGACTATGAAGCGTATGCATGCAAAATTAGCTATAAAAAACTTAGCATGCTAACACACAGAATGTGTCAAGTACCAAGTTATATGACTATGTGAAAATAGCTATAAAAAGTTAGCATGCTAAAAGTTACAATGCGTGAAGTACCAAGTTATATGACTATCAAGTGTATGCATGCAAAATTAGCTATAAAAAGTTAGCATGCTCAGAGCTAGAATGCGTTAAATACCGAGTTATATGACTATGAAGCGTTTGCATCCAAAATTTACTATAAAAGAGTTAGCATGCTAACAGCAAGAATGTGTCAAGTGCCAAGTTATATGACTAAGAAGCGTATGCATGCAAAATTAGCTATAAAAAATTAGCATGCTAACACACAGAATGTGTCAAGTGCCAAGTTATATGACTTTGAAGTGTATGCATGCAAAATTAGCTATAAGAAGTTAGCATGCTAACAGCTAGAATGCGTCAAGTACCAAGTTAAATGACTATGAAGTGTTCCATGCAAAATTATATTTTTTAAAAAGTGCTATTTTGTTGTTGAGTCCTCCAAAGTGTTACAAGCACACACCAGTTGTTTTGATTGCAACAAGCATTTTAGTTGTAGTTTTCATTATTCAATTTGAAAGTGTTAAATTCGCCATGTAAAATTGCTAATGCTAATCGATAGCATGTCAATGGAAAATCCAATGTAAATTAGCATTGCGTTAACGCACTTTGAAAAGTAGAGCCTTACTGTGTCTGTGGAACGCTCTCCCTGACCACCTGAGGGCACCACAGACTGTGGGTGCTTTTAAAAAAGGCTTAAAAACCCTTCTTTTTAAAAAAGCCTTTTTTTTTTTTTTAGATATATGCATACTAGTTCTAGCTATTTGGCTGTTCTAGTTTTTATTTTTATTTATTTTTTATTATCTTTTCATTTTTTTAATACACTGTAGCACTTTGAGGTTGTTTACTCAATGTAAAGTGATTTTTTTACAAATACAATCTATTATTATTATCATTTTTATTATTACTGTACTTTTAAGCGCCTTCTCTTGCTTTGTTGGCATGGAAAATTGTAACGCTAGCGAGAGACAGTCCGCTCTGAGTGCTTCACTGCCTGTTTCCCAGCCAAGTGCTTGAGCCGGACGTGACGTAAACAGACGCCGACACTGTACGTCTGCTGGTTTTTAACCTCCGACGTAATCCGTGCTAATCATCCCAGATTACAAATCCCATCAGAGAAAGTAGAGCCGACATGTTGAGTTCTACGAGTGCACTTGAGATGAACCTGCTCAGTTTCATGACATCCACACAAGCCTCTCCGTGGTCATGACATCCACACAAGCCTCTCCGTGGTCGTGACATCCACACAAGCCTCCGTGATCATGACATCCACACAAGCCTCCGTCATCCACACAAGCGAAGGTCAACACCTTCCTATTCGTCAATTGGCTCATTCCAAGTAATAACGAGTACTATTTGTTGCACAGGTGTGCTATGAAGGTGTGCACTTTATGCCAAAGTGTTGAGGGAGCGTTGAAGAAAAGGTGCTGAAGCAGGAATGTCCGTCAGAGGTTTCATCCTCTTTTCTTTTCCTCGTCTCCAAAGGCCTTCTGGGAAGTTGTCTGTTCAACAAACGACCACACGGCAAAGATGGAGAGAATGACCCTACGTGAGAGGATGAAGGTAAAGATGGAGAGAAACAAAGAATGAAGGTAAATAGGAAGAGAAAAAGAGGATGAAGGTAAAGCTGGTGAGAAGGAGAGAATGACGATGGGGTGAATGGAGGTAAAGAAGAAGAAAATGAAGGTATAAGATAAAGGGGGGAAAATAATGAAGGTAAAGATGGAGAGAATGAAGGTGGAAGATAAAAAAAGAGAATGACGGTAAAGATGGAGAGAATGAAGGTAAAAGATGGAGAGAAAGAGAGAATGAAGGTAAAGATAGAGATGGAGAGAGTGAAGGTAAATATGGAGAGAATGAAAGTGTAAGATAAAGAAAAAAGAGAATGAAGGTAAAGATGGAGAGAATGAGAGTGTGAAAGAAAAGATGGAGAGAATGAAGGTAAAGATGGAGAGAATGAGTGAGTGAAAGTAAAGATGGAGAGAATGAAGGTAAAGATGGAGAGAAAGAGAGAATGAAGGTAAAGATGGAGGGAATGAAGGTACAGATGGAGAGAAAGAGAGAATGGAGGTAAATGTGGAGAGAAGGAGAATGAAGGTAAAGATGGAGAGAAAGAGAGAATGGAGGTAAATGTGGAGAGAAGGAGAATGAAGGTAAAGATGGAGAGAAAGAGAGAATGAAGGTAAAGATAGAGATGGAGAGAGTGAAGGTGAATATGGAGAGAATGAAAGTGTAAGATAAAGAAAAAAGAGAATGAAGGTAAAGATGGAGAGAATGAGAGTGAAAGAAAAGATGGAGAGAATGAAGGAAAGATGGAGAGAATGAGAGAGTGAAAGTAAAGATGGTGAGAATGAGAGAGTGAAAGTAAAGATGGAGAGAATGAAGGAAAAAATGGAGAGAAAGAGAGAATGAAGGTACAGATGGAGAGAAAGAGAGAATGAGGTAAATATGGAGAGAAGGAGATTGAAGGTAAAGATGGAGAGAAAGAGAGAATGAAGGTAAAGATAAAGATGGAGAGAGTGAAGGTAAATATGGAGAGAATGAAAGTGTAAGATAAAGAAAAAAGAGAATGAAGGTAAAGATGGAGAGAATGAGAGAGTGAAAGTAAAGATGGAGAGAATGAGAGAGTGAAAGTAAAGATGGAGAGAATGAAGGTAAAGATGGAGAGAAAGAGATAATGAAGGTAAAGATGGGGGGGAATGAAGGTACAGATGGAGAGAAAGAGAGAATGGAGGTAAATATGGAGAGAAGGAGAATGAAGGTAAAGATGGAGAGAAAGAGAGAATGAAGGTAAAGATAGAGATGGAGAGAGTTAGAGTAAAGATGGAGAGAATGAGAGAGTGAAAGTAAAGATGGAGAGAATGAGAGAGTGAAAGTAAAGATGGAGAGAATGAGAGAATGAAGGTAAAGATGGAGAGAATGAGAGAGTGAAAGTAAAGATGGAGAGAATGAGAGAGTGAAAGTAAAGATGGAGAGAATGAGAGAATGAAGGTAAAGATGATGAGAATGAGAGAGTGAAAGTAAAGATGGAGAGAATGAAGGTGAAGATGGAGAGAAAGAGAGAATTAAGGTAAAGATGGAGGGAATGAAGGTACAGATGGAGAGAAAGAGAGAATGGAGGTAAATATCGAGAGAAGGAGAATGAAGGTAAAGATGGAGAGAATGAAGGTAAAGATGGAGAGAAAGAGAGAATGAAGGTAAAGATGGAGAGAAAGAGAGAATGAAGGTAAAGATAGAGAGCTGGAGAGAATGAAGGTGAAGATGGAGAGAATGAGGTAAATATAGAGAGAATGAGGTAAAGATAGAGAGATGGAGATAATGAAGGTGAAGATGGAGAGAATGAAGGTAAAGATGGATAGAAAAAGAATGAAGGTAAAGATAGAGAGATGGAGAGAATGAAGGTAAAGATGGGTAGAAAGAGAATGAAGGTAAAGATAGAGAGATGGAGAGAATGAAGGTAAAGATGGATAGAAAGAGAATGAAGGTAAAGATTGAGAGTTGGAGAGAATGAAGGTAAGGATGGAGAGAATGAAGGTAAAGATAGAGAGATGAGAGAATGAAGGTAAAGATGGATAGAAAGAGAATGAAGGTAAAGATAGAGAGATGGAGAGAATGAAGGTAAAGATGGATAGAAAGAGAATGAAGGTAAAGATAGAGAGAATGAAGGTAAATATAGAGAGATGGAGAGAATGAAGGTAAAGATGGATAAAACGAGAATGAAGGTAAAGATAGAGAGATGGAGAGAATGAAGGTAAAGATGGAGAGAATGAAGGTAAATATAGAGAAAATGAAAGAATAATGACAAGAATGAGACAATGACGGTAAAAATGAAGAGAATGAAAGAATAAAAGTGAAGATGAAAAAGCGAGAGAATAAAGGTAAAGATGGAGAGAATGTAAAAATAGGAGTGGTGCTGCTGCCATCATACACATGTATATACATATCAATACACGTATATATATATATATATATATATATATATATATATATATATATATATATATATATATATATATATATATATATATATATATATATATATATATATATATGTGTGTGTGTGTGTATATATATATATATATATATATATATATATATATATATATATATATATATACACACACACAAACAAAGCCTGTGTTGGGACAATGCTGTTGCCTTCCAGTCCTGCAGGTGTCAGTAAGTGTCACATTACTAAGTGAGTCCTGCTACTTGTTGTGTTGCTGCTGGATGACTGCAACACTTTGGCCCCGCTGCATGTGGACTGGAACAGATATGTGGAGCCTATCCCAGTGACTTCAGGCCACACCCTGGACTGGTTCCAGTCCATCCCACTTCTCATGTGGAAACAAGACAGCGGGTGACAAAGTGGGGACCCAAGCCACGCTGCCTGGCTCAAGGACACAACGACCTTCTCGTCTTTCAACTCACCTGCCTTCTGCTTCAGGTTAAACTGGAATGTATGGCGGCATCCCCCACCTCACACACACACACACACACACACACACACACACACACACACACACACACACACACACACACACACACACACACACACACACACACACACACACAGAGAGAGAGAGAGATAAGGTGTGTGTTTACGATGGAAATGTGAGCCAGTTGATGTCCAGGTGGACACTGAATGCCTCATAATGAGATGTATTAATTATAATAATTTTTGACGGATATCAAATAATTTAATAACAGTCTCGTGAATTTTGTACTTCTTTTTTCATTTTTTTTTTTAAATTTGAGATATAGCTTAATATTTCAACTTCTCTGAATGTTTTGTCTTGTAGTATTATGACATTTCTATAATAATTCGACTTTATTCTTGTAACAGTATTAAGTTGTTCCAAGCTAATTTTTTTTTTTACTCTTGATAAAATTAACTTTTCCCCCAATAAATCTACAATTTATTTTTCTTCTTATCATCTTATTATCAAATTACTTTATTTTCTTTTGTATTTTGTACTGTTTTTGTTTACTGTCTTTGCTGTATTTAAAAGTGTTTTTTTTTAATTATTATTATTATTATTATTTATTTTTCTTTCTTCCTTCATTGTATTTTTGGGATCCAGTTTTCTTCCCGTGCCTTCCCAGTCCTGTTTTTCCCCAGCTGATGTGTAATAAATAGAATACCTCCAGTTTAAACACGTGACAAAAGAAAAGAACACCACATTCAATGTAATGGCAAAGACTACTTCCTGGCTAAGGCAACATACTAGAGGTGCTAAAAAAAAAAAATCTATATAAATCCAAATCGCGATTTTTAATTATTCCGATTTTTAATTGATTTATAGATTTCGAAAATCGATTTAAATTTTTTTTTATTCATAATATTTTAGGGGGTGCTTAAAAAATCGATTCACATCCAAGTCACAATTTTTATTTATTATCATTCTAACTTAATAATTTTCTAGAATGGATTTGAATGCCAAATTTTTTTGCCAATTTAAAAAAAAAAAAATTTTTTTTGATTAAAACATTAAACTATTGTAGATTTGACTTATTATAATTATTGATATTGGTATTGGTATTATTTTTGCATTTAATAAGTATTGTAATTGTATGTCTTCTCAATGGCTTTGTGCATTTCTATCCTAACTAAGTATTGTACAGCTGGGGTTGTTTTATTTTCTTTTATTCAATTGATTAACACTCTGTGATTTTTCAAAATAAAATTCTAAAGGTACATGAATAAAAATGTGTTTTTTAGGCCAACACTGCACGTAAAAGCTCTTGTAACCTGTCATTTCACGGTTATTGTGACCAAAACATCACAGTTATCATTATTATCGTGGTATTGTTGAATGTGACCCAAAAATGACTGTTTTATTCTTAGTATATATATATATATATATATATATATATATATATATATATATATATATATATATATATATATATATATATATGTGTGTATGTATGTACATATATGTATGTACATATATGTATTTTTATATATATGTATTTTTATATATATGTATGTGTACATATATGTATATATATTCAGTGTATGTATACATAGGTATGTATATATATATGTATGTATATATGTCAATATATACATATATAAACATATATATATGTGTCTATATTCAAATATATAAACATAAATATATTTGTGTATATACATATATATATATATATATATATGTATGTATATATATATACATATATAAACATATATATATATATGTGTCTATATACAAATATATAAACGTAAATATATGTGTGTGTGTATATATATATATATATATATATATATATATATATATATATATATATATATATATATATATATATATAGTGAATATAGTGAATGTTGTCTTTCTATCTGTGTTGGCCCTGCGATGAGCAGCAACTTGTCCAGGGTGTACACCGCCCTCCGCCCGAATGCAGCTGAGATAGGCTCCAGCACCCCCCGTCATCCCGAGAGGGACAAGCAATAGAAAATGGATGGATGGATTGTTGGATGTATATATATATATATATATGTATATATATATATATATATATATATATATATATATATATACACACATTTGTGTATATATGTATGTGTACATATAAATATTTGTGTATATATGTATGTATATATATATATATATTTGTGTACATATGTGTGTGTATATATATATACATATGTATGTGTGTATAAATATATATACACATTCATACGTATGTATGTATATATATATATTTGTGTACTGTACATATGTGTGTATATATACATACATATGTATGCATATATATATATACACATACATACATATGTATGCATGTCTATATATATATATACACGTGTGTATAAATATATATACACATACATACGTATGTATGTATATATATATATATATATATACACATACGAATATTTATAAATACATACGTATATGGGTGTGTATCTATGTATATATATATATATACACATACATACATACATACATATATATATGTATATATATATATATATATATATATATATATATATATACACATACATATATATATATGTATATATATATATATATATATAAAATGTCATATATGTTACACAAATAGATAGTCTGGCCCCCGACCATTAACCTTTAGCTCAATGTGGACCTTGAGTCGAAAAAGTTTGAAAATCCCTGCGTTAATAACTCTTGTTTTCATGTTAGCATTTCTTGCTAGCGAGCTGGCGCCAGTCAGTCCGCGAGTTTTATCAAAGTGCAGTTATCTATCACGGTTTTAAATTAGAATCTCAACTGCTAAAATACTTCATCATTATTAACCGTTTATTGTTACGTCCCTCGAGTCCACCGAAGCAAACGGCAGTTAGCGAGGGCTAGCAGGGATAGCGGCACCGAGGCTACGCTAACATTTTGGCCCCTGTCAGCCACCATAGCTGCTGCACTTTGGCCCCTGTCAGCCGCCATAGTCGGAGCCAATGAAAGGAACAAACCAGTAGAGGTCCACAGATGACCCGCGGGCTGCAATTTGGACACCTAAGGGAGTCAAAAGCGATTCAACCCCCCCCTCCTCCTCAGTCACACGCACGCGCACGCCTCGTCAACCTGCTCAGCCAGGGGCGTGCACGTCAGCCTGAGGGTGGAGCAGCAGCGGCGGCGGCGGCAGTGTCTGTGTCGGCGGCGTGACGTGACGTGCTGCGGAACACAAGTAGGTCGTTAAACGTCGTCCACGCCTCGGTGTGTCGCGAGCGCGTGATATGCGGGTCGCTCCGTGAGACGGCGAGGCGGGAAAAAAAGGAGGAAGAGGATGAGCGGGGCAATGGCGGAGAAGTGGCGCGGACGTTGAGGACAACACTCGGAACACAAACGTGGGACTGTTTTTCTTTTTTTGTTTTGTTTTTGTGTCCGTCATGGAGGACTCGGAGCCCGCAGAGGACGGCTTGCTCGCGGGCTTACGTTGGAACCGGAGCGCGCGGGACCAGGCTCAGCTCAAGCACAAAATCCGGGACCTGCCGGGACTACTTAAGCACGGACTGCACCTGCGGAAGAAGAGCGTGAGTACTCCGCCCCCCCTTCACCCCCCAGCGTGTCCCTCCGCCTTTCGCGCGCCGACGCTAACTTGTCAGCGGTGGGGGATGACGTCACGACTCAGGTGTTTTTTGTCCTGAGCGTGACTGTCGCAGGGTCAGCGTGTACGCGCGGGCGCGCGCCCATCATATAACCTGCTGTGCTATGCTAGACACCATACCTTCACACTCTGGTTGTCAAGGCAACACACGTTTATATTCATGATCACGTGATTCCCACTCCCTCATTATTGTTGTGGGTGAGCTGGAGCCTACCCCAGCTCGTTTCACATTCACGCCCATGAGAGTTTTTGTGGACACGCACACACGTTTCATGTCAATAATTCATCGCTCAGCCACAGTGTGACATTTAAAAAAAAAGTGATAATTGATGATCATAAATAGAGATGTCTGCGATGAGGTGGCGACTTGTCCAGGGTGTACCCCGCCTTCCGCCCCATTGTAGCTGAGATAGGCTCAGGGCCGGCCCGTGGCATAGGCCGTATAGGCAAATGCTAAGGGCGCCGTCCATCAGGGGGCGCCACGCCAGTGCCACAAATGTTGGAGAAAAAAAAAAAAGAAAAAAAGTTGGTACTATTATTTCTAAATACAAAAAAATAATCCCACGTTAATTAAAATGCAAAGTAAAGCCTATTTAATAGAAATATTATTTGTTACAACATTACGCCCCCCCCCCCTCCCTTCCCGTATCATGACTCTTTTTGGACGTCACCACATCAAAAAATCAACACAAGATGTCAAAACGACCAAAACTGTCAGGTGCCCAGGGAAGAAAAAAGAGAAAAGAAGAGGAGGAGAAACGAGAAAAGACAGAGGTAGCAGGTAGGTAACGTTAGCCTACATGAAATTATTTGTCTGTTACAGAATGTGATAGTAACCTGGCTTTTTAGCATTAAGCTAATGTTACATGATTCGGCAATTGCTAATCAATAAATAGCTAGTTCTGTTTTAACGTCGGGTTAATATTGTGGAGGGGGCTAAATTGTTATGGAAAATAATAATGTAATGTTAGGTAATTACAGTACTCCCACATTACATTCCTCAGGGACATTTGTATTAGATCTTTTAAGCAGGTGTTTTTGTTTACATTGTTATTGCCTTCTGGTTAGCTAATGTTTGCCCTGCAGGTAATAGTCACTTTTCCACCCCTTTATATATTAGGTATAGTTGTAAGTAAAAAAAAAGGTCAAAGACAAAGCTATTCGGTTTCTTGTGAGTATATACACTTCACTGCCGATGTGGGGGGGCGCCACCTAAAATCTTGCCTAGGGCGCCAGATTGGTTAGGGCCGGCTGAAGGGAATAAGCGGTAGGAAATGGATGGATGGAAATAGAGATGTCCGATAATATCGGCCTGCCGATATTATCGGCTGATAAATGCTTTAAAATGTAATATCGTAAATTATCGGTATCGGTTTTTAGATTTACAAAAAAATTTTTTTTTTTTTAATTAAATCAACATAAAAAACACAAGATACACTTACAATTAGTACACCAACCCCCAAAAAAACCTCCCTCCCTCATTTACACTCATTCACACAAAAGGGTTGTTTCTTTCTGTTATTAATATTGTGGTTCCTACATTATATATCAATATATATCAATACAGTCTGCAAGGGATACAGTCCGTAAGCACACATGATTGTGCTCCACTAATAGTACTAACCTTTAACACTTCATTTGACTCATTTTCATTCATTACTAGTTTCAATGTATCTATTTTTATATTGTTTTACTTTCTTTTTTATTCAAGAAAATGTTTTTAATTTATTTATCTTATTTTATTTTATTATTTTTAAAAAAAATGTACCTTATCTTCACCATACACGGTTGTCCAAATTAGGCATAATAATGTGTTAATTCCACGACTGTACAGGTAAAAGCCAGTAAATTAGAATATTTTGAAAAACTTGATTTATTTCAGTAATTGCATTCAAAAGGTGTAACTTGTACATTATATTTATTCATTGCACACAGACTGATGCATTCAAATGTTTATTTCATTTAATTTTGATGATTTGAAGTGGCAACAAATGAAAATCCAAAATTCCGTGTGTCACAAAATTAGAATATTACTTAAGGCTAATACAAAAAAGGGATTTTTAGAAATGTTGGCCAACTGAAAAGTATGAAAATGAAAAATATGAGCATGTACAATACTCAATACTTGGTTGGAGCTCCTTTTGCCTCAATTACTGCGTTAATGCGGCGTGGCATGGAGTCCATGAGTTTCTGGCACTGCTCAGGTGTTATGAGAGCCCAGGTTGCTCTGATAGTGGCCTTCAACTCTTCTGCGTTTTTGGGTCTGGCATTCTGCATCTTCCTTTTCACAATACCCCACAGATTTTCTATGGGGCTAAGGTCAGGGGAGTTGGCGGGCCAATTTAGAACAGAAATACCATGGTCCGTAAACCAGGCACGGGTAGATTTTGCGCTGTGTGCAGGCGCCAAGTCCTGTTGGAACTTGAAATCTCCATCTCCATAGAGCAGGTCAACAGCAGGAAGCATGAAGTGCTCTAAAACTTGCTGGTAGACGGCTGCGTTGACCCTGGATCTCAGGAAACAGAGTGGACTGACACCAGCAGATGACATGGCACCCCAAACCATCACTAATGGTGGAAACTTTACACTAGACTTCAGGCAACGTGGATCCTGTGCCTCTCCTGTCTTCCTCCAGACTCTGGGACCTCGATTTCCAAAGGAAATGCAAAATTTGCATGGTTGGGTGATGGTTTGGGGTGCCATGTCATCTGCTGGTGTCGGTCCACTCTGTTTCCTGAGATCCAGGGTCAACGCAGCCGTCTACCAGCAAGTTTTAGAGCACTTCATGCTTCCTGCTGCTGACCTGCTCTATGGAGATGGAGATTTCAAGTTCCAACAGGACTTGGCGCCTGCACACGGCGCAAAATCTACCCGTGCCTGGTTTACGGACCATGGTATTTCTGTTCTAAATTGGCCCGCCAACTCCCCTGACCTTAGCCCCATAGAAAATCTGTGGGGTATTGTGAAAAGGAAGATGCAGAATGCCAGACCCAAAAACGCAGAAGAGTTGAAGGCCACTATCAGAGCAACCTGGGCTCTCATAACACCTGAGCAGTGCCAGAAACTCATCGACTCCATGCCACGCCGCATTAACGCAGTAATTGAGGCAAAAGGAGCTCCAACCAAGTATTGAGTATTGTACATGCTCATATTTTTCATTTTCATACTTTTCAGTTGGCCAACATTTCTAAAAATCCCTTTTTTGTATTAGCCTTAAGTAATATTCTAATTTTGTGACACACGGAATTTGGGATTTTCATTTGTTGCCACTTCAAATCATCAAAATTAAATGAAATAAACATTTGAATGCATCAGTCTGTGTGCAATGAATAAATATAATGTACAAGTTACACCTTTTGAATGCAATTACTGAAATAAATCAAGTTTTTCAAAATATTCTAATTTACTGGCTTTTACCTGTATGTATCGGTATCGGTTGATATCGGTAATTAAGAGTTGGACAATATCGGATATCGGCAAAAAAGCCATTATCGGACATCCCTAATCATATATCTTTCTTGTGGTCACTGAATCTGTCGCCAACAAATCAAATTGAGCGCCTGTCGCTCTGGGGTAGGCTCCAGCTCAGCCCGCCTTGATGAGGAAATGGCAGAAAGTGAATGGATGATTGGATTAACTATTTGAATCAGAGGTGTCAAAGTCGTTTTCCCATCGCAATTATGTTTGGCCCCAGAGGGCCACTTCTAACAGTGAATACTATTAAAACAAAAAAAAATTATGCATTTAATTAGTAGATATAAAAAAAAAATAAAAAAAAGTAATAAAAAAAAAATGGTACGTTGCAATAATTTCACCTCAAAATGTAGTGTATATTACTCTAAATGGCAAAAACAGTACTGCTGTTTTATGGTTAAAAAAAATGGCAGCTCAGTTGCCAGAATTTTACTGTAAAATTTACATTATTTTTTTTTACTGTAAAAAAAAAAAGCAATTTCACAGTAAAATTTTGGCAGTTTTTAAAAAATTTTGTTTTTTACTGCAAATCAACAGCTGTATATTTTTCGGTGTATTACTGTAAATACCAACACGTCACCACAGTTTATTACAGTAAAAAAAAAAAAAGTACTGTTTCTTTCATTTAGAGAAAAATGCTGTAAAAACCACAGTAAAAAACACAAATTTAATCAATCAATCAATCAATCAATCAATGTTTATTTATATAGCCCTAAATCACAAGTGTCTCAAAGGGCTGCACAAGCCACAACGACATCCTCGGTACAAAGCCCACATAAGGGCAAGGAAAAACTCACCCCAGTGGGACGTCGATGTGAATGACTATGAGAAACCTTGGAGAGGACCGCATATGTGGGTAACCCCCCCCCCTCTAGGGGAGACCGAAAGCAATGGATGTCGAGTGGGTCTGACATAATATTGTGAGAGTCCAGTCCATAGTGGATCCAACATAATAGTAAGAGTCCAGTCCATAGTGGGGCCAGCAGGACCATGAAATCTATTGCTACTTTTACATTGCACAATATTTTGATGGATAACTCGCTTTGAAATCACTATTATTACCGTATTTTCCGGAGTATAAGTCGCTCCGGAGTATAAGTCGCACCCGCACCAAACAATCTGTCACTCCTAATCGCTAAATCCCATGAAATCTTATACATCTAGTCTCTTATGTGAATGAGATCAATAATATTTGATATTTTAAGGTAATGTGTTAATCATTTCACACATAAGTCGCTCCTGAGTATAAGTCGCACCCTTGGCCAAATTATGAAAAAAACTGCGACTTATAGTCTGAAAAATACAGTAGTAATTAAAAAATGGTTTGAATTTTGATAATATATTTTTGTATAATTAGACAATATTTAAGTTAACATAATTTGCGATTAAATGGAGTAAAAAAAAAAAAAAAAAAAGTTCTCCCAAAATAGAAAGAAAGAATACATTTAGTAAGAAAAGTTACAGTACTTTATTGATACATATTATTTCCAGGCTTTCCAGGGCCAAATAAAATGAAGCGGCGGGCCACATCTGGCCTTGAGTTTGACACCTGTGACATATATGTTGAGTAAAAAGGACCACCGAGACAGAATAGTACTTGGCCAAGTTATACTAAAGCTTTAGGAGACCAGCCCTTACAATGCAACCAAGCGAGATCTAAAAAATAAGACAAGTTAATTCTAATAGTGGGAAGGCAGCCTTACAGAGAGGGATGCACCTGCTGAGAAGAAGAGGGACCGTGTCCTTCTAACAGTGAATACTATTATTACACCATTTTTTATTGCATTTTATTAGTGGATTTAAAAAAAACTAAAATCTAAAAAAAATATGGTACGTTGCAATAATTTCACCTCAAAATATAGTGTATATTACTGTAAATGGAAAAACAGTACTGCTGTTTTATGGTAAAAAAAAAAAAAAGGCAGCTCAGTTGCCAAAATTTTACTGTAAAATTTACATTATTTTTTTTTTTACTGTAAATATTTTTATTTTATTTTACAGTAACATTTCGCAAGGTTTTTTTTTTTTTTAGCGCAAATCAACAACTGTATATTTTTCGGTGTATTACTGTAAATGCCAACACGTCAACACAGTTTATTACAGTAAAAAAAAAGTACTGTTTCTTTCATTTAGAGAAAAATGCTGTAAAAACACAGTAAATGTCACAATTTGACCATGAAATCTATTGCTACTTTTACATTGCACAATTTTTTGATGGATAACTCTCTTTGAAATCATTATTATTAGTAATTATTTTTATTTAGAAAATGGTTTGAATGTTTGATAATATCATTTTGCATAATTAGACAATATTTAAGTTAACATAATTTGCGATTAAATGGTTAAAAAAGGCAGCTCAGTTGCCAAAATTTTACTGTACAATTTACATTAGTTTTTGTTTACTGATTTTTTGGTGTATTACTGCAAATGTCAAAACGGCACCACAGTTTATTACAGTAAAAAAAGTACAGTTTTTCTTCATTCAGAGAAAAATGCTGTAAAAACACAGTAAATGTCACAATTTGACCATGAAATCTTTGCTACTTTTACATTGCACAATTTTTTGGATAAATTGCTTTGAAATCATTATTAGTATTATTCATTTCTATTTAAAAAATGGTTTGAATGTTTGCTAATATATTTTTGCATAATTAGACAATATTTAAGTTAACATCATTTGCGATTACATGGAGTACATATATATTTTTTTCTCCCAAAATAGAAAGAAAGAATACATTTAGTGAGAAAAGTTACAATACTTTATTGATACATATTATTTCCAGGCTTTCGAGGGCCAAATAAAATGAAGTGGCGGGCCACATCTGGCCCCCGGGCCTTGAGTTTGACACCTGTGATTTAAATCACAAACACACTTGTGAATACTATTAAAACAAAAAAAAATGGATGCATTTAATTAGTAGATTTAAAAAAAAAAGTAAAAAAAATATGGTACGTTGCAATAATTTCACCTCAAAATGTAGTGTATATTACTGTAAATGGCAAAAACAGTACTGCTGTTTTATGGTTAAAAAAAAAAGGCAGCTCAGTTGCCAACATTTTTCTGTAAAATTTACATTTTTTTTTTTACTGTAAATAAAAAAAAAGAAGCAATTTCACAGTAAAATTTTGGCAGTTTAAAAATTTTTTTAATGCATTTTATGCATTGTACAGTGTGTGTGCTGCTACTTATTGTTTACAGTTTTTGGGTTTGACAGCCACATTTTGGAGCGTTATTTTGTCAACGCTTTTTAACAGTTAAAGTTAAAGTACCAAACTCGGATCAGTGCCACCAACGGCAACTTACGCGTGTTCTACGGTTGTGAGGCCTGTTGGATTTACTGCCAAGTTCTCTAAAAAACGAGAATTGAACATTCAATTCACGGGCGACAGCTCTGGTGGACATTCCTGCAGTCAGCTTGCCGACTGCACGCTCCCTCAAAACCTGCGACATCTGCGGCATTGTGCTGTGTGATAAAACTGCACATTTCAGAGTGGCCTTTTACTGTGGGCAGCCTAAGGCACACCTGTGCAATAATTATGCTGTTTAATTAGCATCCTGATATGCCACACCTGTGAGGTGGGGTGAATTATCCTGGAAAAAAAGAAATGCTCACTAACACAGCTTTAGACATATTTGTGAGCAATATTTGAGAGGAATATGTCTTTTGTGTATATAGTAGGGGTGTAACGGTACACAAAAATTTCGGTTCGGTACGTACCTCGGTTTAGAGGTCACGGTTCGGTTCATTTTCGGTACAGTAAGAAAACAACAAAATATAAATTTTTGGGTTATTTATTTACCAAATTTGCAAAATCTTCCACCAAAAATATTTTTCTTAGTGGAATATTTGATGTGAAGTAATGGGAACCTTGGATAGGTCAATAATTCATAATAACATTGATTTTGATTCAATATTATGTTTTAGCAATGACAGTTTGAAAGAAAAAAAAACAGCTTTGTTTTATTAGTCAACATTGCAACTTTTTCTAAATTACATTTAACCTTTTAAGCTTTTTTATTTCACTTTTGTTAGGTTTTTGTTTATTTTAATAGTATTTTTAGAATGTGCCGTGGGCCTTTAAAACATTAGCTGTGGGCCGCAAATGGCCTCCCCTGCTATAGATTAGGGCTACAACAACTAATCGATTAAAATCGATTATAAAAATAGTTGGCGATTAATTTAGTCATCGATTCGTTGGATCTATGCTA
Organism: Nerophis lumbriciformis; assembly: GCF_033978685.3. Taxonomy (NCBI): domain Eukaryota; kingdom Metazoa; phylum Chordata; class Actinopteri; order Syngnathiformes; family Syngnathidae; genus Nerophis; species Nerophis lumbriciformis. The sequence continues at coordinate 1,468,693 of NC_084568.2, forward strand.
TGCGCATGCGCAAAGGCTACTTTTAAAATTATTATTATTATTTTTTTTAATAAACCTTTATTTATAAACTGCAACATTAATGAACAGCTGAGAAACAATAATCAAAATAAGTATGGTGTTTTTTTCCAATAAAATACTGGAAAGGATAGAAATGTAGTTAGTCTCTTTTATCCGATTATTAATCGATTAATCGAAGTAATAATCGACAGATTAATCTATTATCAAATTAGTTGTTAGTTGCAGCCCTACTATAGATAATAAAAATTAAATGTGATAAATCTATGGATAAAAAGCAGAGCCTGGCGACGCATGCGCGTTTATCATAACTCTCTCTCTCTCTCTCTCTGTCTCTGCCCCTCCCTCACCAATGCTGCTGCCACAATTTGTTTTGTTTTTAACCCCTTCTTAACCCTGAACGTACATTGAAAATACACGCAACCCTAACTCAAAATGCCGGACATTTGAGGCATTTAAGAAACTCCGCAAAAGAGGACATGTCCGGTGAAAAGAGGACGTATGGTCAGTCTATCCTAACCCGTTAGCTGCTAGCATGCCGTGTGTTGTGCCTCGGTGTGCATTGTTTACACAACGTGCGTTACGCTACTTAATATGTCCGTGTGGAAACTCATTTGGTACACCTCCGAACCGAACCAGAACCCCCGTACCGAAACGGTTCGATACAAATACACGTACCGTTACACCCCTAGTCTATAGTAAAAGTTTTTCATGAAAAATGGGAGCAAAAAACAAAAGTGTTGCATTCATATTTTTTGCTATAGTGCTTAGAGATGGGGGAATTGGAGTGAGGTGAGAAAATCCTAATGTGTCTATTTCACCAAAATAAACTGTAAAAAGTAATTAATGGGAGATAAAACCTCCAAAAGCCAAACACATTCTAAGTGAAGCTGTTCCCAATATTCTGCTCAGAGGAAAAAAACAGAATATATCCGTGAACGTGTGAGTCACAAGCAGGCATTATCTTGGAGCAGCAGGATGTAAAGCGTTTAATCCCCACAGCGAGAGGAGTCATTAGTATCTTTGGTAACATTTGGAGCCGACGGGACAAGAAGCCCTGAAACTCATCTGTCTTGCGTTCGCACAGAGGGAATGTTTCTCCTCTGGCTGCTCAGCGATAATGAAGACAAGTAGAGCTGACACTTGTGCAGCCGTGGGGATTGTCAGGCGTGTTCCTGCCACGTCAGGGTCAGGGATCGCACCCATTTACTGATTTGGACACTATTTGTCCACAAAAGACCGGGAGGAACACAAAATAGTAAACAGGTGTCTGTACCGCGACATAAAAGGACAGACTATGCGCCACATATCCATCATCTACACTAGGAATGTCCCGACCGATCGGCCACCAATCAGTATCGGATGATTTTCCTGAAACTGTAAGGCAGAGGTGTCAAAGTCGTTTTTACTGAGGGCCACATAGCAGTTATGTTTGGCCCCAGAGGGCCGCATCTAACAGTGAATACTATTATTACACCATTTTTTTTTAATGCATTTTATTAGTAGATTTTTTTTTTAAACTAAAATGTAAAGAAAATATGGTAAATTGCAATAATTTCACCTCAAAATGTAGTGTACCGTATTTTCCGCACCATAAGGCGCCCCTGGGTTATAAGCCGCGCCTTCAATGAACGGCATATTTCAAAACTTTGTCCACCCATAAGCCGCCCCGTGTTGTAAGCCGCATCTAACTGCGCTAAAGGAATGTCAAAAAAACAGTCATGGAATCGTATATCAACATGGACGGAGCTGCTGAAAAAAGCCACCCGGCCTCTTCGCGTGAACTTAAACTTACCTTAACCACTCGCTCATCTTTTCTTCATCCATCCCTTCGAGTTAGCTTTTATGATGACGCCGGCTGGAAAGGTCTCTTTTGGCAAGGTCTTCCTTTTGAATATCACCATGGGTGGAAGTTTCTGGCCATTAGCATGGCAAGCTAGAACCACAGTGAAGGATGACTTCTCATTCCCTGTGGTGCGAATATTCACCGTACGTGCTCCCGTTGTATCCACAGTGCGGTTCACAGGAATATCAGTTGCTGTGAAATAGTAATCCGTGTGCGGATGGAGAGATTGCGTCTTTTCATGAACCGGATCCCTGTCACTTGGTAGGAGCCATTTTGTGGTCTTTACAGATGTAAACACACAAAGGAAATGAAACGTACGGTATATCCACGCGCTTTTTCTTCTTCTACGCGGGCGGGTGGTTGCTTACAGTAGAAGAAGAAGCGCTTCCTGTTCTATGGGGGCGGGTGCTTACCTTGGCGGTTGCTTGCGTAGAAGAAGAAGCGCTTCCTGTTCTACCGGGAAAAAAGATGGCGGCTGTTTACCGAAGTTGCGAGACCGAAACTTCATGAAAATGAATCTTAATATTTATCCATATATAAAGCGCACCGGGTTATAAGGCGCACTGTCAGCTTTTGAGAAAATTTGTGGTTTTTAGGTGCGCCTTATAGTGCGGAAAATACGGTATATTACTGTAAATGGAAAAACAGTACTGCGGTTTTTATGGTAAAAATAAAAAAGGTAGCTCAGTTGCCAGAATTTTACTGTAAAATATTGCAGTCAGTACACAACACGTAAGAGGGCGGATCGATCTATGAATTTGTTGTGTCGATACCAAGGGTAGTATCGGTATATGATTTTGATCAATGTTTTTATTTTCGCAAAATAATTTTTTGTTGATGTTTTCAAACATAGGGAATAATTCCAAATGATTTTAAATGAGTAGTAGATCATGCACAAACACAAAATAAATCATCCGTTTAAAAAAAAATAAAAAATTCTCTTTTCAAGGCATGCTGTGTTTTACATTTTTTTGTTGATGTTAAAAACATAGGGAATAATTCAAAATGATAAAAATAAAGTATTATCATTATTTTTAAATAAAATATTCTCTTTTCAAGGCGGGTTGTGTTTTACATTTTTTTGTTGATTTTTACAAACATAGGGAATAATTCCAAATGATTTAAATGAGTAGTAGATCAGGCACAAACACTAAATAAATTATCAGTTTTTAGTTGTTTTTTTCAAAATAAAATATTCTCTTTTCAAGGCGGTTTGTGTTTTACATTTTTTTGTTGATGTTTACAAACATAGGGACTACATTTTGTTGATGTTTACAAACATAGAGAATCATTCCAAATGAAAAAAATAAAATATTTTTATTATTATTATTATTATTATTATTATTATTATTTTTAAATAAAATATTCTCTTTTCAAGGCGGGTTGTGTTTTATATTTTTTTGTTGATGTTTACACACATAGGGAATAATTCCAAATGATTTAAATGACTAGTAGATCAGGCACAAACACTAAATAAATTATCAGTTTTTAGTTGTTTTTTTCAAAATAAAATATTCTCTTTTCAAGGCGGTTTGTGTTTTATATTTTTTTGTTGATGTTTACAGACATAGGGACTACATTTTGTTGATGTTTACAAACATAGAGAATCATTCCAAATGAAACAAATAAAATATTATTATTATTATTATTATTATTTTTAAATAAAATATTCTCTTTTCAAGGCGGGTTGTGTTTTACATTTTTATGTTGATGTTTACAAACCTAGGGAATAATTCCAAATTATTTAAATGAGTAGTAAATCAGGCACAAACACTAAATAAATGATCTTTTTTTTTTTTTTCTAAATAAAATATTCTCTTTTCAAGGCGGTTTGTGTTTTAATTTTTTTTGTTGATGTTTACAAACATAGGGAATACATTTTGTTGATGTTTACAAACATAGAGAATCATTCCAAATGAAAAAAATAAAATATTATTATTATTATTAAATAAAATATTCTCTTTTCAAGGCGGGTTGTGTTTTACATTTTTATGTTGATGTTTACAAACCTAGGGAATAATTCCAAATTATTTAAATGAGTAGTAAATCAGACACAAACACTAAATAAATGATCTTTTATTTTTTTTTTCTAAATAAAATATTCTCTTTTCAAGGCGGTTTGTGTTTTAAATTTTTTTGTTGATGTTTACAAACATAGGGAATACATTTTGTTGATGTTTGCAAACATAGGGAATAATTCCAAATGATAAAAATAAAATATCCGTTTTTTGTTGTTTTTTTCAAAATAAAATATTCTCTTTTCAAGGCGGGTTGTGTTTTCAAATTTTTTGGTTGATGTTTACAAACATAGGGAATAATTCCAAATGATTTAAATGAGTAGTAGATCATGCACAAACACTAAATAAATGATCAGTTTTTAGTTTTTTTTCTAAATAAAATATTTTCTCTTCAATACGGTTTGTGTTTTATATTTTGTTGTTGGTGTTTACAAACATAGGGAATCATTCCAAATGATAAAAATAAAATATTAGGTTTTTTTGGTTTTTTTTTTTCAAAATAAAATATTCTCTTTTCAAGGCGGGTTGTGTTTTACATTTTTATGTTGATGTTTACAAACATAGGGAATAATTCCAAAATATTTAAATGAGTAGTAGATCATGCACAAACACAAAATAAATTATCCATCCATCCATCCATTTTCTACCGCTTGTCCCTTTAGGGGTCGCTGGAGCCTATCTCAGTTGCATTCGGGCGGTAGGCGGGGTACACCCTGGACAAGTCGCCACCTCATCACAGGGCCAAAAAGAAGTGATCCGTTTTTTAATATTTTTTTTCTAAATAAATTATTCTCTTTTCAAGGCGGGTTGTGTTTTACATTTTTTTGTTGATGTTTACAAACATAGGGAATAATTCCAAATGATTTAAAAAAAATTATATATATATATATATATATATATTTAGAAAAAAATGTATTTTCAAGGCGGGTTGTGTTTTAAATTTTTTGGTTGTTTACAAACATAGGGAATAATTCCAAATAATGTAAATGAGTAGTAGATCATGCACAAACACAAAATAAATTATCTGTTTTTTGGGGGGGGTTTCAAAATAAAATATTCTCTTTTCAAGGCGGGTTGTGTTTTAAATTTTTTTGTTGATGTTTACAAACAGGAAATAATTCCAAAAGATTTGAAAGAGTAGTAGATCATGCACAAGCACAAAATAAATTATCCATCCATCCATCCATTTCCTACCGCTTGTCCTTTTCGGGGTCGCGGGGGGTCACTCGATCCTATCTCAGCTGCATTCGGGCGGGGGGCCGGGTACACCCTGGACAAGTCGCCACCTCATCACAGGGGCCCAAAATAAATTATCCGTTTTTTTTGTTTTTTTTTTCAATATAAAATATTCCCTTTTCAAGGCGGGTTGTGTTTAAGAATTTTTGGTTGATGTTTACAACCATAGGGAATAATTCAAAATGATTTAAAAAAAATTATATATATATATATATATATATATATATATATATTTAAAAAAAAATCTCTTTTCAAGGCGGGTTGTGTTTTAAATGTTTTGGTTGATGTTTACAAACATAGGGAATAATTCCAAATTATTTAAATGAGTAGTAGATCATGCAAAAACACAAAATAAATTATTTGTGTTTTTTGTGTTATTTTTTTCAAAATAAAATATTCACTTTTCAAGGCGGTTTGTGTTTAAAAAATGTTTGTTGATGTTTACAAACATAGGGAATAATTCCAAATGATTTAAATGAGTAGTAAATAATAGATATTGCTTTTGCTTAGTTATTTCTTATGTTTTGCTCAAACAATTGTATGTACGGTATTTTCCGCACCATAAGGCGCCCTGGGTTATAAGCCGCGCCTTCAATGAACGGCATATTTCAAAACTTTGTCCACCTATAAGCCGCCCCGTGTTATAAGCCGCATCTAACTGCGCTAAAGGAATGTCAAAAAAACAGTCAGATAGGTCAGTCAAACTTTAATAATATATTAAAAACCAGCGTGATGTGGGCGCGCATGGAGTCGTATATCAACATGGACGGAGCTGCGTGAAAAAAGCCACCCGGCCTCTTCGCGTAAACTTACCTTAACCACTCGCTCATCTTTTCTTCATCCATCCATCCCTTCGAGTTAGCTTTTATGATGACGCCGGCTGGAAAGGTCTCTTTTGGCAAGGTCTTCCTTTTGAATATCACCATGGGTGGAAGTTTCTGGCCATTAGCATGGCAAGCTAGAACCACAGTGAAGGATGACTTCTCATTCCCTGTGGTGCGAATATTCACCGTACGTGCTCCCGTTGTATCCACAGTGCGGTTCACAGGAATATCAAAAGTCAGTGGAACCTCGTCCATGTTGATAATGTTCTCTGGCCGGATCTTTTTTTCAGCTATCTTGTTTTTACAATATGCACGGAAAGTAGCCAGCTTTTCTTGAAAGTCTTTAGGCAGTTGCTGTGAAATAGTAGTCTGTGTGCGGATGGAGAGATTGCGTCTTTTCATGAACCGGAAACCTGTCGCTTAGTAGGAGCCATTTTGTGGTCTTTACAGATGTAAACACACAAAGGAAATGAAACGTAATATCCGCGCGCTTCTTCTTCATCTACGCGGGCGGGTGGTTGCTTACAGTAGAAGAAGAAGCGCTTCCTGTTCTATGGGGGCGGGTGCTTACCTTGGCGGTTGCTTGCGTAGAAGAAGAAGCACTTCCTCTTCTACGGGGAAAAAAGATGGAGGCTGTTTACCGTAGTTGCGAGACCGAAACTTTATGAAAATGAATCTTAATATTAATCCATATATAAAGCGCACCGGGTTATAAGCCGCACTGTCAGCTTTTGAGTAAATTTGTGGTTTTTAGGTGCGGCTAATAGTGCGGAAAATACGGTAATGAAATTGAAGGAGGAACTACGTATTTTGAATATTGTCTTGGTAAACTCACCATAAATACATTGACCAATTTACAGTTAATACATGTGAGTGTGTAAACACAATAATCTCATCCTTAGGCCACACATTTTGAGTCTAATATGAGAAAATCATATGACAGTTTTTTTCCTCAACCTATTAAGGGATTGATCCTCTTTCAGTGTCACCTTGGAGGTTGGAGTCTTGCATGAATGTCCATGGTGACCTGTTATGATACTCAATAAAAGATTAGCTCTTGCTTGAGGGAACACTTAACCTAGTTCTCAGCGAACTTGGCCTCACGCCGCCCCGTCTGAGCACGCTTGACTTCTGAGGTCACACGTCGCCTTTTATATCCTGTCCTGTCAGTCAGTCCCAATTGTGCGGCGGCCATTATTAATGCGTTCATGGTTTTATGGCGTGAAAGATGGGTCCGAGGGATGGTCAGCTCTCCTAACTACAGACCTCAACTCCATTTTGATTCTCTTGTCCCAGACAATAATAATCCAGTTTATGAAACGATGGGAAAAAGCAGAAACATGGAGGGTAAATTGGTGATGTCATGTCGTCACTAGCAATATGGCACCTCGTTATGGCTTCTGGCAAATAGGACATATTGTTTAGAAAATAATCTTGCTGTGCTTCTGAAATACACATTTTGTGCGATGATCCTTTAAGGCAGTGATTCTCAAACAGAGAATCCTACGTGTGTGTTTCAGCATTTTTGGACTGACAGAAATGGAAAAATGTTAGACATATTGTCTATTCAGCAAACGTTTTCTCAAACTAGCTAAAGCATCACTTAGTTGATTATTCAAAGACAGTGTTACCGTTAAAGCCAGGGGTGTCAAACTGCTTTTCATCGAGGTCCACATCGCAGTAGGGCTGCAGCTAACGATTATTTTTCTATCGATTAATCTATAGATTATTTTTTCGATTAATAGGTTAATCTATAGATTATTTTTTCGATTAATCTATAGATTATTTTTCCTTTTACCGATTATTTTTTTTATTTAAAATGAAGAGGAAAAAATAAATGTAGGCCAGTTTTTTCAAAAGGCATGGCTTTTATTTACAAAAAAAAAAAGTATGGCCACTCAGTCAACATTGACAACAACATGACAAAATATTCTGTAACAATGTAAACATTTAAAACTTTTAACATTTAACAAAATTAAAAGTAGCTTATTTGCTTTTTAATGTGCAAATATAAAAGTAAACATCCAGTGCAAATCTTAATATTCTGGAATAGTATAAGCATTTCAAAAGTAAAAGTATTGCTTATTTTGCTTTAAAATGTGCAAAAATAAAGATAAACATCCAATACAAAAAAGTGCAAAACGGAAATATTCTGTAACAAGTGTAAACATTTCAACAAAAGTAAAAGTATTGCTTATTTGCTAAAATGTGCAAAAATAAAGCTAAACATCCAATACAAAAAAGTGTACAGTGTAAACATTTCAACAAAAGTAAAAGTATTGCTTATTTTGCTTAATAACACAACAATGATAGTATGATTAAAGTGAAAGTTAATTGTTGGTTTGTACATAGTATATGTAACTGTTAATGTTGTAAAAGGTATTTGCACAACTAATTAACGTTAGCGTTTGTGACACGTCTTGTGCCGTGGGGTTCTTTCAGGACCGACAGACTGAACGCCAGACGGCTTTGCCAGGTTTACAATCTTTTCATTTTACACAAAGTCTTTTCTCTTCCAACTCTTTTCTCTTTCTTTCCTCGCTTTTCAGCTCCTCTTCCTCGCTCGCTTGTCGTCCCCTGTCTCTTGCGGCGTCGCTTCCGGCGCGCCGCCCCGCCTCGCCGCTCGCTCGCCGCCGCCGCCTCTCCACAGCGTTAAAGAGGAGCGCGTCTTTGTAAACACTGAACAGGCACGCCAAACGCGCCTCTCAGAGCAAACGGTGCTTTAGTTTATGAATTTACAACGCAGATACAAATGACACATTCATGTTTTTGTGTAATAATGACAACGTATACGCACGCGGACGATTGACTTGTTGATGGTGATGGCAAGAACGCTGTCGGGGGTTTTCTTTTCAAATGTTCGTTCATAGCCGTTGTGCTGCTATGATAGGCCATTTCCGCTCGACACAGTGTGCATACAACAACATTATTAGGCCGTTTATTGAAATACTTCGACACTTTTGACGACTTTTGGCGTGCTTTTTTCCCCTCGCTCGCATCGTCTGCTTTGCGCTCCGCCATGACAGTAGTGTGACGTAAATATGCGACGCGCCGACGCACAAAAACGGCGTCGACGTATTTACGTAACCGATGACGTCGACTACGTCGACGCGTCGTTTCAGCCTTACATCGCAGTCATGGTTGCCCTCAGAGAGCCGCTTGTAACGGAGAGTAATATTATTGCACAACAATATACATTTTTTATGTACCGTATTTTCCAGACTGTAAGGCGCACTTAAAATCTTTTTTTCCCCCTCAAAACTTAACAGTGCGCCTTATAACCTGCGCCTAATGTATGGAATAATTCTGGTTTTGCTTACCGACCTCGAATCTATTTTATTTGGTACATGGTGTAATGATAAGTGTGGCCAGTAGATGGCAGTCACACATAAGAGATAAGTGTACACTGCACTATGATGGCAATATGACTCAAGTAAACAACACCATCATTTGATATGTTCCATTGATAATATAGAACATTACACACGGCGCTCAAACATCTATCAAAATGTTTTAGTCGGAGGAGCCGCAGCCACGCTTTACCGTGTACCGCTCTAGACCCTTTTCTTGTCTAACAGAATTGCTATTGTGACATCCGGTGGAAACATTTAGAACTGCAGAATATTTCATTTAAAAAAAATTGCGGCTAATTTTTATATTTAGAAGGGTCGGACTAAACCTGTTTGCAGGCCTGATCCCGCCCGCGTGCCGTATGTTTGACAACCCTGTGCTCAGCCTTAGTGTGTGGGCAATATGTATGCAAATGTGCTCGCATGTGGATGCCAGCATTTTGCATACTGTGCCAAATGGTGCGTTCACAAGTTCACAACCCAGTGGGAAACTTCAAAACCATCTCGATGTCTTTCATGTTAGGATCACCCCACAAGAAAAAAAGTAGGAGGAGGCTGGATGAAAGGAGAGTCACATTGAACAGTGCACACCACTAAATTAGGCCAAATATCCACAATCTATTTCAAATGTGGTCAAGAAAATGTGTTAAAGAGACCAAAGATGGCATTACCAATGCCTCTCATTTAGCTGCTGCAGTATCATATTTCAACTACCAATTCCTGGTTGTAAACTATTTATATAACTATAACTATATATATATATATATATATATATATATATATATATATATATATATATATATATATATATATATATATATATCCATCCGTCCATCCATTTTCTACCGCTTATTCCCTTTGGGGTTGCGGGGGGCGCTGGAGCCTATCTCAGCTACAATCGAGCGGAAGGCGGGGTACACCCTGGACAAGTCGCCACCTCATCGCAGGGCCAACACAGATAGACAGACAACATTCACACTCACATTCACACACTAGGGCCAATTTAGTGTTGCCAATCAACTTATCCCCAGGTGCATGTCTTTTGGAGGTGGGACGAAGCCGTAGTACCCGGATATATATATATGTATATATATGTATATATATATATATATATATATATATATATATATATGCATATATATATATATATATATATATATATATATATATATATATATATATATATATATATATATATATATATATATATATGCATATATATATATATGCATATATATATATATACATATATGTATATATATGTACATATATGTATGTATGTATATATATATATATGTATATATATGTATATATATATATGCATATATATATACAGGTAAAAGCCAGTAAATTAGAATATTTTGAAAAACTTGATTTATTTCAGTAATTGCATTCAAAAGGTGTAACTTGTACATTATATTTATTCATTGCACACAGACTGATGCATTCAAATGTTTATTTCATTTAATTTTGATGATTTGAAGTGGCAACAAATGAAAATCCAAAATTCCGTGTGTCACAAAATTAGAATATTACTTAAGGCTAATACAAAAAAGGGATTTTTAGAAATGTTGGCCAACTGAAAAGTATGAAAATGAAAAATATGAGCATGTACATTACTCAATACTTGGTTGGAGCTCCTTTTGCCTCAATTACTGCGTTAATGCGGCGTGGCATGGAGTCGATGAGTTTCTGGCACTGCTCAGGTGTTATGAGAGCCCAGGTTGCTCTGATAGTGGCCTTCAACTCTTCTGCGTTTTTGGGTCTGGCATTCTGCATCTTCCTTTTCACAATACCCCACAGATTTTCTATGGGGGAGTTGGCGGGCCAATTTAGAACAGAAATACCATGGTCCGTAAACCAGGCACGGGTAGATTTTGCGCTGTGTGCAGGCGCCAAGTCCTGTTGGAACTTGAAATCTCCATCTCCATAGAGCAGGTCAGCAGCAGGAAGCATGAAGTGCTCTAAAACTTGCTGGTAGACGGCTGCGTTGACCCTGGATCTCAGGAAACAGAGTGGACCGACACCAGCAGATGACATGGCACCCCAAACCATCACCCAACCATGCAAATTTTGCATTTCCTTTGGAAATCGAGGTCCCAGAGTCTGGAGGAAGACAGGAGAGGCACAGGATCCACGTTGCCTGAAGTCTAGTGTAAAGTTTCCACCATCAGTGATGGTTTGGGGTGCCATGTCATCTGCTGGTGTCGGTCCACTTCTGTGTCTCTGTGTCCAACAACGTATTTGCTGAATTTGTAAATGTCAGGTTCAAACACTGATGACATCTATTAAACAAGACAAGAAGCAAAGAATTAAACAGAGACAGAATTCAATTTGGCTCAATTTGAGGAGAGACGTCTGGGCTGTACTCTTGAACAGTCTCCACTACGCTCTGGCGAAAGATTGTACGCCTCCTCTTTTATTTGGACTTTCCCTGATTACATGGCAACAGCTGTTTCTAAGGGAAGGGGGTCGTAAACAACCATCGCCTTTGATTAAAACAGTTCAAAGAAAAGGTCGTAAACAGTTCACAGAAAAGGTCCCTGGAGGGGATTCAGGTCCTGGGGAATGGTATTTTATTTTATTTTTATTTATTTTTATTTTTTGTCATAAAGAAATACAATCATGTGTGCTTACGGGCTGTATTGATATATAATGTAGGAACCAGAAATATTAATAACAGAAAGAAACAACCCTTTTGTGCGAATGAGTGTGTATGAGTGTAAATGGGGGAGGGAGGTTTTTTGGGTTGGTGCACTAATTGTAAGTGTATCTTGTGTTTTTTATGTTGATTTAATAAAAATAAAAAATAAATATATATATATATATTTATTTTTATTTATTTTTTATTTCCTGTGCGTCTCGGTACCAATCGATCCACGGACCGGTGGTTGGGGACCACTGCTCTACGGCACGAGTGTCATACTTTTTCCATTGAGGGCCACAAACTGAAAAATTAAAGCATTTCATATTTTTAATTTTTGAAAGCCATGCAATATGTTTTTTTCTTTTAGGGCATTCCTTCATTTTGGTGAATGTCAAAGTTCCCGGGGACCCCTTCATTGACAGAGGGGTCAATAAAGTGTTAAAAATAACTTGTATATTAATATTTGTTTACTTTCAAGTCTTAAATATCTACAGATCAACTTCAGATCTATCCGTTGCCATAAAGTTAAACATGTTTTTATGTTTTATGCCTTTTTTTTTTGGCAAAACACTCTTTTCTATGAGAAAAACACAAAATGTGCAATTTTTTCACCCACATTTTTTTTAACGTGGAATATTTGATGTGACTCAATCGGGACCTTAAATAGGTAAATAATGCATAACAACATTGCTTTTGATTTATTTTTTTTTATTTTTTTTTGAGAAATAAAAGTTTGAAAAAATCGCACTAAATGTCTCAGGGACCCAAAAAGACCCCGCTCATAAAAGTGTTGAAAATAAATCAGACATCAGTATACATTATTTTTTCATTTCAATGCTTAAATCTCTCGATCAACTTTTATAATACGTTTTTATTGTTTTTTGAACTATGTTATGTTATGTTCATTTATTATGCGGCCCCCAACCAACTATTACATATGACAGTTTTTTCAACATGTTCTCATTACATTACGCCTGTCTGCTCTTTTTTTTCCACTTTTTTATGTTTTTTTTTTGTAATATTATTTACAAAATGCGTTAAAAAAAAAAAAGGTAGCTGCGAGCTGCAAATGACCCGGGTGCCACAATTTGGACACCACTGTTTGTAGGACACACACGGTTTGTAGTCTAGCTTGTTTAGCTAGTCCTCGTCCTCCAGTGATAATGATACCTGTAAGAAATGTGGTCCTTCGCTTGTTGATGTCGAGTAATCGGACACCGATGGAATTTGTCATCAACATGCATTATCACCATATACCGATATTAGTATCAAAACCTCTATCGTCGGCCAAATGTGTATCATTTATTTTGTATATATTGCGCAACCCTAGCTATTACGTGTGTACCTAATAAAGAGTCCAGTCAGAGTGCTGAGCAAGGCTATCGAAGCACTTGGCTAATTTGTTTTTTGTTGCGTCGTAGTGATTGTTGTCAGGTTAACGCTCAGCAAGTAAGTGCTACATTTTTCAATGCTCTTCACAACACTCGGCTGGAGGCTGACCTAAACATTTTGGAGCACAATAACAAATAAATCCATTTGTTTGTTGCTACGTTGTCTGTTTTCGAAGCGAATCGAGCAAAACGGCGTGCACTACTTGGCGGCGAGCAGCAGAGGCGCTCAATGGTTCCCAGCCTTTATTGAGCCAAGGCTCATGTTTCACAGCCATGATTCATTCTGCATGTACAGGATAATTATGTACCTTTTGAAACAGGAGTTTAGAACATTCATAGAGTGACAAAGCTCAGGGGAAAAAATTATGTGGATTTGTTATGGGGATGGGTGATATGGCCTAAAAATCACAATATAATACAATATATCTTGCAGCCTCTTGTAATAAGGATGTTCAAAACCCAAAACCAGTGAAGTTGTCACGTTGTGTAAATTGTAAATAAAAAGATAATACAATGATTTGCAAATCCTTTTCAACTTATATTCAATTGAATAGACTGCAAAAACAAGATATTGTTATGGTTACTGAGGGGAGGTGACGGCAACAGACACCAAGGGGATGTAGCTCTATAGATTTATTATATATATATATATATATATATATATATATATATATATATTAGGGCTGCAGCTAACGATTATTTTTCTATCGATTAATCTATAGATTATTTTTTCGATTAATCGGTTAATCTATAGATTATTTTTCGATTAATCTATAGATTATTTTTCCTTTTACCGATTATTTTTTTTATTTAAAATGAAGAGGAAAAAATAAATGTAGGCCAGTTTTTTCAAAAGGCATGGCTTTTATTTACAAAAAAAAAAGTATGGCCACTCAGTCAACATTGACAACAACATGACAAAATATTCTGTAACAATGTAAACATTTAAAACTTTTAACATTTAACAAAATTAAAAGTAGCTTATTTGCTTTTTAATGTGCAAATATAAAAGTAAACATCCAGTGCAAATCTTAATATTCTGGAATAGTATAAGCATTTCAAAAGTAAAAGTATTGCTTATTTTGCTTTAAAATGTGCAAAAATAAAGATAAACATCCAATACAAAAAAGTGCAAAACGGAGATATTCTGTAACAAGTGTAAACATTTCAACAAAAGTAAAAGTATTGCTTATTTGCTAAAATGTGCAAAAATAAAGCTAAACATCCAATACAAAAAAGTGTACAGTGTAAACATTTCAACAAAAGTAAAAGTATTGCTTATTTTGCTTAATAACACAACAATGATAGTATGATTAAAGTGAAAGTTAATTGTTGGTTTGTACATAGTATATGTAACTGTTAATGTTGTAAAAGGTATTTGCACAACTAATTAACGTTAGCGTTTGTGACACGTCTTGTGCCGTGGGGTTCTTTCAGGACCGACAGACTGAACGCCAGACGGCTTTGCCAGGTTTACAATCTTTTAATTTTACACAAAGTCTTTTCTCTTCCAACTCTTTTCTCTTTCTTTCCTCGCTTTTCAGCTCCTCTTGCTTGCTCGCTCGTCGTCCCCTGTCTCTTGCGGCGTCGCTCCCGGCGCGCCCCGCCTCGCCGCTCGCTCGCCGCCGCCGCCTCTCCACAGCGTTAAAGAGGAGCGCGTCTTTGTAAACACTGAACAGGCACGCCAAACGCGCCTCTCAGAGCAAACGGTGCTTTAGTTTATGAATTTACAACGCAGATGCAAATGACACATTCATGTTTTTGTGTAATAATGACAACGTATACGCACGCGGACGATTGACTTGTTGATGGTGATGTCAAGAACGCTGTCGGGGGTTTTCTTTTCAAATGTTCGTTCATAGCCGTTGTGCTGCTATGATAGGCCATTTCCGCTCGACACAGTGTGCATACAACAACATTATTAGGCCGTTTATTGAAATACTCCGACACTTTTGACGACTTTTGGCATGCTTTTTTCCCCTCGCTCGCATCGTCTGCTTTGCGCTCCGCCATGACAGTAGTGTGACGTAAATATGCGACGCGCCGACGCACAAAAACGGCGTCGACGTATTTACGTAACCGATGACGTCGACTACGTCGACGCGTCGTTTCAGCCTTAATATATATATATATATATATATTAGAGATGCGCGGTTTGCGGACACAACCGCGGAGTCCGCGGATAAACCGCGGGTCGGGCGGGTAAAAATAGATTTTAAAAAGATGCGGGCGGGTTGCGGTTGAACCAATTCGGAAATATATATACATAGTTAAATGTTGTTACCCACATACGAAAAACGAGCAGCACTCTTTGAAACAGTCAATTTTTCATCAGGCACTGCGTCCCAGCAACAAGTGGCGCAAGTGAGCGCTCCTTCAGCGCAGCAGGGCGCATTTTAGAGGCCAGGCGCTCTCGCATGAATCCTGGCACTGTAGATGCCATTTTATTCCTGCTTAGTGCTAACAAAAAAGAAAGTAAGTAGACTTACGGTTGGATATGTTAAATGAATTAGTCTACGTTACCTATAGGCTATACCAAATAAGCCCATGTCTAACTTATATTGAGTTCGGTCAGCTAAATAATTTTGATGGTTACGTGTTGTTTGGGCGCACTACAATGCAAAGGAATTAAGGCAATTGCGTTGTTTATTGTGTTTTTTTTCTATTGGAGATATACTACTATGTGTGAATAATTATTTGGCCTCGCTTTCAAGTGAAGCGCATCTCCGATTGGCGACAATGTAAGGATATTTAGCCTGCTTTGTCTATTTTCATTATAATTCAAGTTTGATGATAAAGTGCAGTCTGATGGGTTTGATTTCCCCCCTTCAGCTATTTGCCTTGGCCAATAAGTTGCAGGTAATTTATTATTATTATTATTATTTATTTAATTTATTTTTGTTTAAATAGAGATGACATACATATGTTATTGTATAATTTAAGTTTGTGCGCGTGATTGACAGCCTAAGGCTTATGAGGCACATTTTTAATTTATTTTTTTATTTCAACTTAAAAACGTATGAGCCTATGCCTACAACATAGGCTA
This sequence comes from Nerophis lumbriciformis, assembly GCF_033978685.3. Lineage (NCBI taxonomy): Eukaryota > Metazoa > Chordata > Actinopteri > Syngnathiformes > Syngnathidae > Nerophis > Nerophis lumbriciformis. The sequence goes on from NC_084568.2 coordinate 1,485,066, forward strand.
TGTGTTTATCTTTATTTTCCTGCCTGTCGTTGACAATGGAGATTGTCTGATATTTTGTCATGGCTGCAGATCAATCAATAAAGGTTCATCTTTGTCGCGAAATTGTTCACTGCTTCACTGTGCACCCCGCCCTCGTCCCTATTTGAGCATTATATAACGTTAACAAGTTAATATTCATTTAAATAAATTCAGAATTTTTTTTTTACCTAACGAAAATATAGGCCTAGTCTTTCTAAAACATTTTTTTTAACTTCTTAAAAGCATCGTTCTGCTTGCTGCAACTGCGCACACAAAGTGTGAGGAACGCACTCCTGATCTGAGGGCATTGGCAACAATAGTCAACACTTTCTTAATGGAAATGACAATAATACTATAATAATGATAAATAATATTATCACGCATTAATATCTCTTAGCCACGAATGCGTGGCCAAGAGATGCGTGGCACGCATTGAATGTCTCTGCTAAATTGGATCAGTCTCCTTTCTTTAACAGGCAAAAGCTTTATAACCTCACTAATGCCTTGCATCGTCTATATTAGATATATAACAACGGGCGGGTGCGGGCGGGTGTGGTTTTGATAAAATGTTGGTTCGGGTAGATGGCGGATGGTTGACGACTTTTGTGATGCGGATGCGGATGAAATAATTGCCTATCCGCGCATCTCTAATATATATATATATATATATATACATATATATATATATATATATATATATATATATATATACTTTGTTGTTTTTTGCAAATATTAGCTCATTTGATGCCTGCAACATGTTTCAAAAAAGCTGGCACAAGTGGCAAAAAAAGACTAATAGCGTATCGTTCCAAATGATATCTGTCAGTCGACTCCATACGGAAGCGCTAAAAACTACAACATGGTGCAGTCAAAGTGGAGGCACGTCAATAAGACCGACAGTCAGGAAGCGGCTTGAAGATGGTCTGCAAAACCCAATCCATGGAACTTTGATGTTTCAATGAGAATATAGAACATTACACATCATCTATTTTGGACATCCATCGTCCACATTCTGATCGTGATGCATCTGAAATTAATTCGATAATGTTTTCCCACCTCTACCAATTAGGGACGTAACAATAATCGGTACAGCGTGAAAAAAATCCTTACAGTTGTTATTAGCGTTTCTGAACGAAAATGATCGTAAAACCGTGATTGATAACAACTCATGGATCAACTCACGGACACTGCTCGGAGACGCAAGCGGGCTTCAATGCTAACATGAAAACAAGAGACATTAACGTCTTTCCCCCATAGCAAACGACATACAGTCTAAACCAGGGGTGCTCATTACGTCGATCGCGAGCTACCGGTCGATCTCGGAGGGTGTGTCAGTCGATCACCAGCCAGGCATTAAAAAAATAGTCCTAAAAATGAGCGATCATAAATCTTCACTATGACGTCACTTTCGTCACTTGATTGACATTCACGGCACCCGAGGGTCTTCTGAGATGACGCTGGCTGCTGCCAGCTCATTAAAATTACCGACTGGATAAGGCGAGAAACACTTTATTTCAACAGACTCTGGCGCTGTACCTGTCGTCAAAACTCCAAAGACCGACTGCACAGTTGCACAGTTGCACTAACAAAATAAGAGTCTCAGAAAGCTGGCGTGCACAAGCTAGCAAGCTACGGAGTTTGCCGACAATGTATTTCTTGTAAAGTGTATACAAAGGAGTACGGAAGCTGGACAAATAAGATGCCAAAAACCAACCACTTTCATGTGGTATTGGACAGAAAGGAGGACTTTTTTTCTCCTCCATTCGAAAATGCGGACGTTATCAACACCACTGTCTGATTCCAATCAATGCAAATCATCAGAATCAGGTAATACACCAACTTATATTCTTGTCTTCATGAAAGAAAGGACTCTATATGTGTTAAACATGCTTGTATTATCTTTAAACACCTTTAACGTATTACCAATATTAACTATAAGTGTTAAACATGCTTGTATTATCTTTAAACACCTTTAATTTGTTAACAATATTAACTATATGTGTTAAACATGCTTGTATTATCTTTAAACACCTTTAAGTTGTTAACAATATTAACTATATGTGTTAAACATGCTTGTATTATCTTTAAACACCTTTAACTTATTACCAATATTAACTATATGTGTTAAACATGTTTGTATTATCTTTAAACACCTTTAACTTGTTAACAATATTAACTATATGTATTAAACATTCTTGTATTATCATTAAAAACACCTTTAATTTATTAACAATATTACCTATGTGCTAAACATGCTTGTATTATCATTAAACACATTTAACTTGTTAACAATATTAACTATATGTATTAAACATGCTTGTATTATCATTAAACACCTTTTATTTTTTAACAATATTAACTATATGTGTTAAACATGCTTGCATTATCATTAAACACCTTTTAACTTGTTAACAATA
>NC_084568.2:1495000-1502500 GCF_033978685.3 Nerophis lumbriciformis
CAAAGTTGAAGTTTTGACCATTGTCAAAATTCCCATATGAGAAATGTTTGTCATAATAATCCATGAAACAAAACAACTAATGATTATGAGGAAAAAACTGCAATAATAAAGTCATGATGTTTGTGAGAAAAGTCACATTGTTTCAATGATAATGTCTTATTATTACAATAATATAGGTCTTGATATATACTTTTTCAAAATAAAGTGTAATTGTCTAATTGTACACGGAACGTGTGGTCCACAAACCTTTAGTCACATTTCTGCCCGTTTCATGGTTAGTGTGTCACTCCACTAATCTTAATTGGTGCCTTCATAACCCGTAAAGGTTAACAGTGAAAGTAGAGGACGTGTAGGTGTGACCAGGCCAAAGACTACTAAAATAATCAGAGTGTCACTCTACCTTTTTATGAGACAGTAGTCTGCTTGTGTGTGTCGTATTTCACTGATTTCAGGTCAAGATAGCCATAGCCTGCAGACACAAAATGCCCTCTCGGGTACAGTGTGGCACATTTACAGGTGCAAGTGCACAATGCGGGAGGATTGATCATACCTTTTTTTTTTTTTTAATTGTGCACACTGTGACTAATGGATTTGGAATTGAAAAACTGGTCTTTCTTTTCCCTGACTTGTGTTTATTTAGTGTATTTACTTCTTCTGTGTGAGTGTGGTTGAGTGTTAATGTGTGTTAGCTCTGACGGCTTTGTGCTTCATTTACCAGCAATCACCTGACACCATCCCGGGACCCAGTGCTGGACCCACGGTACGCAAGGTGAGGTGTACACACACACACACACACACACACTCACGCATGATGTCATCGCTTTAATTTTGCTGTGTGTTTGTTTAGCCTAAATACAGATTAGCTCAGTGCTGATTTTCTCACTCACACACACACACTGACACACACACACACACACACACACACACACACACACACACACACACACACACACACACACACACACACACACACACACACACACACACACACACACACACACACACACACACACACTCTTGTATTTGTTACCTTCTTGAGACCTGAGAAAAATGGCTACCTCATTCGGACCAGCCTTTCTAGATATATAAAGATGTGTATTTACAACATTCATAATATATACATACTATGCAAATATAAAAAAGGTAAGCTTTTAGTTAATTTGTTTATATTTTTTGTTTGTAATTGGTTTTTAATTTTCATTATTTACTTCGTTATTACAGTATGTCTCTATATACCGTATTTTCCGCACCATAAGGCGCCCTGGGTTATAAGCCGCGCCTTCAATGAACGGCATATTTCAAAACTTTGTCCACCTATAAGCCGCCCCGTGTTATAAGCCGCATCTAACTGCGCTAAAGGAATGTCAAAAAAACAGTCAGATAGGTCAGTCAAACTTTAATAATATATTAAAAACCAGCGTGATGTGGGCGCGCATGGAGTCGTATATCAACATGGACGGAGCTGCGTGAAAAAAGCCACCCGGCCTCTTCGCGTAAACTTACCTTAACCACTCGCTCATCTTTTCTTCATCCATCCATCCCTTCGAGTTAGCTTTTATGATGACGCCGGCTGGAAAGGTCTCTTTTGGCAAGGTCTTCCTTTTGAATATCACCATGGGTGGAAGTTTCTGGCCATTAGCATGGCAAGCTAGAACCACAGTGAAGGATGACTTCTCATTCCCTGTGGTGCGAATATTCACCGTACGTGCTCCCGTTGTATCCACAGTGCGGTTCACAGGAATATCAAAAGTCAGTGGAACCTCGTCCATGTTGATAATGTTCTCTGGCCGGATCTTTTTTTCAGCTATCTTGTTTTTACAATATGCACGGAAAGTAGCCAGCTTTTCTTGAAAGTCTTTAGGCAGTTGCTGTGAAATAGTAGTCCGTGTGCGGATGGAGAGATTGCGTCTTTTCATGAACCGGAAACCTGTCGCTTAGTAGGAGCCATTTTGTGGTCTTTACAGATGTAAACACACAAAGGAAATGAAACGTAATATCCGCGCGCTTCTTCTTCTTCTACGCGGGCGGGTGGTTGCTTACAGTAGAAGAAGAAGCGCTTCCTGTTCTATGGGGAAAAAAGATGGCGGCTGTTTACCGTAGTTGCGAGACCGAAACTTTATGAAAATGAATCTTAATATTAATCCATATATAAAGCGCACCGGGTTATAAGCCGCACTGTCAGCTTTTGAGTAAATTTGTGGTTTTTAGGTGCGGCTAATAGTGCGGAAAATACGGTACATATTTTATCTTTTTTTTTTACTAATTTTGGCCAAAGGGGGCGCATTTCAATTTCTTACACACACTTGTTATTTCATATGTTGACCAGAGGGGGAGCACTTTTAAAAACGACACAGTCAACTTGAAAAATCCCTCCTTTTTGGTACCAACCTAATTTTGATAGATGCCACCACCAGGGAGCAAATGAGACATTCTCTATTAGATGCAATGTTATTGGGACCATGATTTATGTCATCACTTGTTCACACCTCCTCATATGGAAGCTACTTTTCCGTGTTGATGTCTCAAGAAGGGTAGTAATACAAGAACACACACACACACACTTGTATTTGTTACCTTCTTGAGACCTCCGCATAATGCCTGCCTCTTTAGGACCAGCCTTTCTAGATATATAAAAATATGTATTTACAACATTAATAATATATACATACTATGTAAATATAAAAAAGGTAAGCTATTAGTTGTTTTTTTTTGTTTGTAATTAGTTTTTAACCTTCATTATTTACTTCAAGTTATTACAGTATGTTTCTATATACATATTTTATTGTTTTTATTAATTTGGGCCAAAGGGGGCGCATTTCAATTTCTGACACACACTTGTTATTACATATGTTGACCAGAGGGGGAGCACTTCAAATTTTTTACACACACTTGCTATTTCATATGTTGACCAGAGGGGGAGCACCTTTACAACCGACACAGTCAATTAGAAAACTCACCCCTTTTTGGATTCACCCTAACTTTGATAGATGTCACCACCAGGGGTGCAATTGAGACATTCGTATTGGGACCATGATTTATGTCTTAAAAGGGAACATTATCACAATTTCAGAATTGTTAAAACCATTAAAAATCAGTTCCCAGTGGCTTATTATATTTTTCGAAGTTTTTTAAAATTTTTTACCCATCACGCAGTATCCCTAAAAAAAGCTTCAAAGTGCCTGATTTTAACCATCGTTATATACACCCGTCCATTTTCCTGTGACGTCACATAGTGAAGCCAACACAAACAAACATGGCGCATAGAACAGCAAGCTATAGCGACATTAGCTCGGATTCAGACTCGGATTTCAGCGGCTTAAGCGATTCAACAGATTACGCATGTATTGAAACGGATGGTTGTAGTGTGGAGGCAGGTAGCGAAAACCAAATTGAAGAAGAAACTGAAGCTATTGAGCCATATCGGTTTGAACCGTATGCAAGCGAAACCCACGAAAACGACACGACAGCCAGCGACACGGGAGAAAGCGAGGACGAATTCGGCGATCGCCTTCTAACCAACGATTGGTATGTGTTTGTTTGGCATTAAAGGAAACTAACAACTATGAACTAGGTTTACAGCATATGAAATACATTTGGCAACAACATGCACTTTGAGAGTGCAGACAGCCCAATTTTCATCAATTAATATATTCTGTAGACATACCCTCATGTCAGCAGGCCAGGGAAGCTAGGGTCGATATTCTTCTCTTGATCGTCTTCGGGACGGTGTGAGCCAAGACATCCAGGGGGTTTAGCTCGCTCGTCTGCGGTGACAAACTGCCGCCATTGCTTGCCGTGCTAGCGAGGTCCTTTGTCCCTGAATTGCTCACACACTCCGGCAGATTCAATGGGGGTCTGGCGGCAGATTTCTTTGATTTTATGGTTGGAAATGCATCTGCTTTGAGTGTCGCAGGATATCCACACATTCTTGCCATCTCTGTCGTAGCATAGCTTTCGTGGGTAAAGTGTGCGGAACAAACGTCCGATTTCTTGCCACTTTGGCATCTTTGGGCCACTGGTGCAACTTGAATCCGTCCCTGTTGGTGTTGTTAACACCCTCCGACAACACACCGACGAGGCATGATGTCTCCAAGGTACGAAAAAACGGAAAATAACAGAGCTGATTTGACTCGGTGTTTGAGAAAATGACGGATTGCTTCCCGATGTGACGTCACGTCGTGACGTCATCTCTCCGAGCGAATAATAGAAAGGCGTTTAATTTGCCAAAATTCACCCATTTAGAGTTCGGAAATCGGTTAAAAAAATATATGGTCTTTTTTCTGCAACATCAAGGTATATATTGACGCTTACATAGGTCTGGTGATAATGTTCCCCTTTAACTTGTTCACCGGTCCTCATATAGAAGGTACTTTTTAGGGCTGCAGCTAACGATTATTTTTCTATCGATTAATCTATAGATTATTTTTTCGATTAATCGGTTAATCTATAGATTATTTTTTCGATTAATCTATAGATTATTTTTCCTTTTACCGATTTTTTTTAAATTTAAAATGAAGAGGAAAAAATAAATGTAGGCCAGTTTTTTCAAAAGGCATGGCTTTTATTTACAAAAAAAAAAGTATGGCCACTAGTCAGTCAACATTGACAACAACATGACAAAATATTCTGTAACAATGTAAACATTTAAAACTTTTAACATTTAACAAAATTAAAAGTAGCTTATTTGCTTTTTAATGTGCAAATATAAAAGTAAACATCCAGTGCAAATCTTAATATTCTGGAATAGTATAAGCATTTAAAAAGTAAAAGTATTGCTTATTTTGCTTTAAAATGTGCAAAAATAAAGATAAACATCCAATACAAAAAAGTGCAAAACGGAAATATTCTGTAACAAGTGTAAACATTTCAACAAAAGTAAAAGTATTGCTTATTTGCTAAAATGTGCAAAAATAAAGCTAAACATCCAATACAAAAAAGTGTACAGTGTAAACATTTCAACTAAAGTAAAAGTATTGCTTATTTTGCTTAATAACACAACAATGATAGTATGATTAAAGTGAAAGTTAATTGTTGGTTTGTACATAGTATATGTAACTGTTAATGTTGTAAAAGGTATTTGCACAACTAATTAACGTTAGCGTTTGTGACACGTCTTGTGCCGTGGGGTTCTTTCAGGACCGACAGACTGAACGCCAGACGGCTTTGCCAGGTTTACAATCTTTTCATTTTACACAAAGTCTTTTCTCTTCCAACTCTTTTCTCTTTCTTTCCTCGCTTTTCAGCTCCTCTTCCTCGCTCGCTCGTCGTCCCCTGTCTCTTGCGGCGTCGCTCCCGGCGCGCCCCGCCTCGCCGCTCGCTCGCCGCCGCCGCCTCTCCACAGCGTTAAAGAGGAGCGCGTCTTTGTAAACACTGAACAGGCACGCCAAACGCGCCTCTCAGAGCAAACGGTGCTTTAGTTTATGAATTTACAACGCAGATACAAATGACACATTCATGTTTTTGTGTAATAATGACAACGTATACGCACGCGGACGATTGACTTGTTGATGGTGATGGCAAGAACGCTGTCGGGGGTTTTCTTTTCAAATGTTCGTTCATAGCCGTTGTGCTGCTATGATAGGCCATTTCCGCTCGACACAGTGTGCATACAACAACATTATTAGGCCGTTTATTGAAATACTCCCACACTTTTGACGACTTTTGGCGTGCTTTTTTCCCCTCGCTCGCATCGTCTGCTTTGCGCTCCGCCATGACAGTAAAGTAGTGTGACGTAAATATGCGACGCGCCGACGCACAAAAACGGCGTCGACGTATTTACGTAACCGATGACGTCGACTATGTCGACGCGTCGTTTCAGCCTTAGTACTTTTCCTTGTTGATGTCTCAAAAAGGTTAGAAATACAAGAACACACACACACACACACACACACACACACACACACACACACACACACACACACACACACACACACACACACACACACACACACACACACACACACACACCCACACACACACACACACACACACACACACAATGATAGCCGAGAGGCACCCTGAGAAGGTGACAGTCTCATTTGTTTTCATATTCAGAAAATACTCACAGTATTGATTGAACCCTGGGTAATCAATAAACAACGGGAGATTCGATGAAAAATTGTTTTTTTTTATTTTTTTTGGAAAGTCAGTACTGGTTAGCCACTCTTTTGACACCAAATAGATCAATTTCATAAACACAACGTGTCAATTTGTCATCCTGCCAATCTAATTCCGCATCAAGAAAAGACGCTTTCAGCAAAGGCGGAGCAGCAAACTGTCCAAACTCCAGTATTTTTTGGACTACAAGGTGCACTTAGAATCACGTATTCATTCTGGTTGTGCTTCCTGATCTCGAACCAATTTTATTTGGCGCATGGTGTAATGATAAGTGTGACCAGTAGATGGCAGTCACACAAAAGAGATACATGTGGACTGCAAGTTGACGCCTGTTGTTCAATAAATGATGCTAGTAAGTACTGGTAAGCGAGCAAGGCGAAAACTTTAGTGTTTCTTTGAGAATATAGAATATTACACACGGCGCTCAGAAATATGTCAAAATGTTTTAGTATGACTTTGGTAAGCTACGAAGCCGCACCGTTTGATGAAATGTCAGAGCATTACGGCTATCGTAGTCATGCGTACTGTGCTTCAACACACGCGTATTATCGTATTTTGCGGACTACTGAGAGGCGTATTTTTAGCCGCACCCACTAAATTTTAGGAGGGGGAAAATATTTTCCATATGTTAGCCGCGCCAGATTATTAGCTGCATATGTATACGTTGCCAAATAAATGATTTACACAGAAATATTTAGTTTATTTACATGCCTTAATTGTTTTTAAATGGTGTCGGTAACACGGCAGTAAAACGGCTGATCAAACAAAACAGAAGTCATCGTCATGTACCCATAAGCTGCGGAAGCCAGCTCTCCAATCAGCTAAACAGACTCAATAACTCCACGGTGACGTTTTGGTGAATTTACTGAAACAATACAAAAAGAATGCCATTGTAAGTTGATGATGCTAACACAGAAACTTGTAAACCTGTTAGCATATTAGCTCGTGCTAACTACGATGGCACGTACAAATATACGGACATCACACATGGGACAGTTTAGTAAGTAAAAACAGTTTTAGTTATACTGTAAAATTGACAAACGTTGCTTGGCGTTAAAAGTCGAAACGCTATGGACGGCTGAAAGACGGCACTGCACTTCTGGTTGAAAGCAATACCAGTAAATGGAAGGACACTGCAGCACCTGCAATGAGCGAACTCGTCCAAAAGAGGGCGCCATAGCACAAACAATTAAACACTTTTTCAGTGTTTTTGAAAAATCCATAAATTAGCCACTCTGTCTAATAAGCCGCAGGGTTCAAAGTGTAGGAAAAAAGTAGCGGCTTATAGTCCGGAATTTACGATATTACGGTGTGTGTGGCTAAGGACCCCTAAATGGCACCTATTTAGAAACATTATCTGGCGTTTTGTTTCGCAATATTATG
>NC_084568.2:1507500-1510000 GCF_033978685.3 Nerophis lumbriciformis
GTGTAATGATGACAACGTATACTCACGCGGACCATTGACTAGTTGATGGTGATGGCAAGAACGCTGTCGGGTGTTTTCTTTTCAAATGTTCGTTAATAGCCGTTGTGCTGCTATGATAGGCCATTTCCGCTCGACACAGTGTGCATACAACAACTGTCAAGTGTTTTGCTTTTTTCGCTGTGCTTATCCCACACTTGAAGGGATGTACCAATACTGAATATGGCTTCTGGATTTCACTCAAAAGACCAGACCGTAGTTACTTTTTCCTTTTATTTTCCTTTAGTTTGCAACAGTTTTTCCAACGAAGAAACAGCTTCTTTTTTCTTCTTTAGTCTTTTTAGCAGTCTTTAGCAGTGTTAGTAGACTTTAGTTTCTTTAGCTGTCATTAGCAGCCTTTAGTAGCTTTTAGTAGCCTTTAGCTTCTTTAGTAGCCTTTAGCTTCTTAAGTAGGTGAAAAACCTTTAAGGACAAAACACCACAAGATTAACATGCTGTAAAAAATCAATCAATTATCAATCCCATAATTTACAATTATTAATTAGGCTATCAAACTCTTAACCATTAAACAAGTGCAAGAAAATGGACACATCTTTTCCCTTTAAGTTAAAACAGATTTTAAATATATTGTCTCAACATAAATGCACCAAGATACATATAAAATACATTTAAACCCAGAAACACAATAGATAAATGCAACAGAAAACTCAATATGCAAATACATAAATACCTAACCAATTAACCACCTATTTAGATACATATTTAAAATCCATATTCAATATAAATATATTATTAATTTAGCAGTGAAACACTCAATCTTAAACGCTGTCTACTGGTAGAAAAATGCCCCTTTTTCTATGCCCTCACCAGCAGCCAATGATCCAACACAGTTAAATCCAACACTTTAAGTTGAGCGACTTCACCCTCCTGATGAAGCAAACTGCTCCAACATTTATCAAACTAAGCAAAGAATATCAACACTAAACAACAGTTACATAACACACTGTGTGTATTTATCCTCCAGACTAAGCACGCTACATGCACACAACCCCCCCCCCAATCTCACCAGCGCAACAAGTGCGTCACACCCACGAAGAGAAATATTAAATCTTACATACTTTTGGCACAACTCTTGGTTATCTGTAATGAACTAAACCTTTTTCCACTCTGCGCTGGCGTCTTTTGTACTCCTTGATTTGACACAGCTGTCTAATTACTGGGCTCGCGCACCAGCAGATAAGATGGGAGTGCGCCGCGTTATACCTGCGCGTGAAGGTAAACTGATCGGCTCTGATTTTATAAGCCGACTGGCCGAAATAATGCCGAATTATATACATTTCCTGGGGTTGCCTAGGTGAATAGGGATGCGGATGTGCTCTAAGATAAAATATAATTTTATTAAGTGGGGTTTGGCTGGTTGCTAAACAGCCACGGTTGCGAGCTCGCACGTCAGCTGACGAGACAGCTGTTCGCCGCTACAACATTATTAGGCCGTTTATTGAAATACTCCCACACTTTTGGCGTGCTTTTTTTCCCTCGCTCGCACCGCTCGCATCATCTGCTTTGCACTCCGCCATGACGGCAGTGTGACGTAAATATGCGACGCATCGACGCATAAAAACGGCGTCGACGTATTTACGTAACCGATGACGTCGACTACGTCGACGCGTCGTTTCAGCCTTAAAAACAAATAAAGTGCACTTTTGTGCATGATGTCACACAAGATATTTCAATAACTGTCATATATCGCCCACCCCTATTCTGAATTGAGAATCGATATTTGAGCAGAAAGATCTGCCATCGGCGGTATCGATATTTCAGTATCGATCCACACATCACTAGTAGTATTTGCCATTAAAAAGTGTTCATGCTGTAAGTATTGTACTTATTACACACAAGCTGTTTGATCGTAACGTGCATCTAATTAGGAGTTTTCATTATCGAATTTGGAGGTGCTGAAATTGCCATGTAAAATTATTAATGCTAATCAGTAGCATGTCTATGGAAAATCCCATATAAATTAGCATCGAGCTAGCATGTTTTTAAAAAGTGGTGTCTTACTGTACGTTTGAGCGTTTTCTATCATGCACATTTGCTTTGTTGGCATAGAAAATATATATTTCACTGTTCATACTTCAACGTTTGTTATTATAGTTCCGTACGTTTCTCTTATGGTTAATACGAGACGAACCGACCAACAAACCCCCACATATGTTACGTCGTCAGAAAAGAGACTCTCGCACCGACAGCGGTACTTTAAGTTGTGAACATTTCGTGTTACGCTATTCACAAATAAATAAATAAATGGGCCAATTTAATGGGTACATAACCTTTTAATAGACGATTGCTTTGAGACAAACGCCAAAAAGACAATATTACCTCCTCTTGTAGCTCAGCCATGCTTTCACGTAGCTTAACGTCTCATTTTGTTCACACACTTGTCTACTTTAACCCTGGCTAGAACATTTTTACGTCCTATTTTTGATTTTGCCTGGATGGCAAT
>NC_084568.2:1512500-1560000 GCF_033978685.3 Nerophis lumbriciformis
GTCTCGCTCCGGCTGCTGCTAATAAGGGCGACAGGTGATTAGATAACCTGCCCCAGCTGGGCAATCCACTCAACTGCCGCTGGCTTCGAGGCCGGTCCTTACACACCCCGCAGACCCCCACCCCCCCACACACACACCCACGTACCTTATTTTTTGGACTATAAGGCGCACTTAAAATCCTTTCATTTTCTCAAAACTCGACAGTGCGCCTTATAACCCGGTGCGCCGAATGTACGGAATAATTCTGGTTGTGCTTACCGACCTCAAAGCAATTTTATTTGGTACATGGTGTAATGATAAGTGTGACCAGTAGATGGCAGTCACACATAAGAAATACGTGCAGACTGCACTATGACGCCAGTAAACAACACCAAAACTTTAAATGTTCCATTGGAAAATAAAGAACATTACACACGGCGCTCAATAATCTGTCAAAAATGTTTTAGTACGACTATAAAGCCGCACCGCTTGATGGATTGTCGGCCCATTACGGCTACCGTAGTCAGAGATACAAGTATTACTATGGTGTGTCATGATCTGTGGTCTGGATTATGTTTTTGTTAGTTTTTGTAAACTTTTAGTTCCTGTTTGCGCTCCCTTGTTTGTTTTAGTTTCCATGACGACTTATGATTTTCACCTGTGTCTTGCGGTCTCTAATCAAGACAGACTATTATTTAAGCCTGTCGTTGCCAGTTAGTCGGTCTGGCGACATTGCTCTTGCCATGTTCTTTTCATGCCATAGTTCATGCTGGTATTCATGCGATTGTTTCATGCTCTTTTCTTGTTTCATACCATGCCAAGTAAGTTTTGTTTATTCATGCCACAATTAGCGAGTTTTTGTTTTGCCCTGTCCATAGTTTACGCTAAGTGTTAGTTTTTTTCCTGTGCTAAGTTGTGCCTTCGCCTTGTGCGCCTTTTTTGTTGGAACCTGTTTGAGAGTGATTATTAAATATGTTCCTACCTGCTACCGTTGTCCGGAAAAGTCAGTTTGCGTCCTGGGAGAACAATCCATCGCAGTAAGCTGCGAAAACCCCCACGTCGTGACATGGTGTGTGTATAAGGACTGCAAAATGGCAACATTTAGCAGACGTATTATCTGGCGTTTTGTTTCACAATATTATGCAAAAGCAACTTTTCTTACCTTCTGGTACCTGCTGATGTGAATTTGAGATCTGCATAAGTCCTGAAAATTTGCGCACGTCCGTGCCGATTCCGTAGTCGATAAGCTTCTTCTTTTCCTCTATCTTCTTGTTATGTGACATTCATCCTCCACTGTTGCCATTTCTAATATAAAGTAGTGTAAAGTTCTTACTTATATCTGTCAGTAAACTCGCCATGAAAACGCTAAAACATACCGGTGTAGTGAGTTTACATTATTCACCCAAGGAACTTTAGTTTGAGAGTTCCGGTCGGCCGGTTTTTCACGGGACACATTCCGGGTGTTGTTGTTGCACTAGTGAGCCACGGATGAGGAGATGCTGCTCCGTTATTGATTGAAGTAAAGTCTGAATGTCATTAAAACAGTTAGCGCCATCTTTTGACACTTCTTCCACTCCCGTCCTTGCACGCTACACCGCTACAACAAAGATGACGGGGAGAAGACGCTGTCGAAGGTGAGCCACGTAAATGAGACCGCCCACGAAACGGCACATCCGTAATTCACACTGTCAGAAAGCGACTTGAAGATCTGTAAAACATAATCTATGCAACATTTTGACTGAAGAACCAACATTACATGTTATGTAGACCACAAGGAAGTCTTTTAAATGTAGAAAATTATAATATGACCCCTTTAATGCGCCTTATAATCCTTTTGTATGAAAATAGACCTGACTAGACTTGCTCATTGGCAGTGCAAAGTGCGCCTTGTAATCCGGTGCGCCCTATGGTCCAGAAAACACGGTACCTGTTCATAAGCACATTATAATGGGACTTTTTGTGAATGTAGCTTAAACACATCTGGTACCAGAGGTGGGTAGAGTAGCCAGAAATTGTACTCAAGTAAGAGTACTGTTACTTTAGAGATTTATTACTCAAGTAAAAGTAAGGAGTAGTCACCCAAATATTTACTTGAGTAAAAGTAAAAAGTATGTTGTGAAAAAACTACTCAAGTACTGAGTAACTGATGAGTAACATACACACACATATCATATATATATATATATATACACACATATATACACATACATTGATATATACAGTATATCATTTATATTTATTTATTTTGCTGTTTTTGTTTACATGTTAAAGGTGTTTTAATGAATATACATGCATGTTTAACATATATAGATTCCTTTCTTTCATGTCGACAAGAATATAAGTTGGTGTATTACCTGATTCTGATGACTTGCGTTGATTGTAATCAGACAGCAGTGCTTAACGTCCACGTTTTCAAATGCAGGAGAAAAAAAGTTCCTCCTTTCTGTCTAATACCACATGAAAGTGGTTGGTTTTTGGTATCTTATTTGTCCAGCTTCCATATTCGTTTTCACACACTTTACAAGAAATACATTGGCGGCAAATTCCGTAGCTTGCTAGCTTGTTTGCGCTGGCTTTCGGAGACTCTTATTTTGAAAGCGCAGGCGCGATGGAGCGGCACTTTTATTGTGAAGACAGGAACTGTGCAGTCAGTCTTTAGGCTTTTGACGGGATGTACGGTTGAAATAAAAAAGTTTCTTTTTTCCTTCACACTTTTGATTGATTGATTGGAACTTTTATTAGTAGATTGCACAGTACAGTACATATTCCGTACAATTGACCACTAAATGGTAACACCCCAATAAGTTTTTCAACTTGTTTAAGTCAGGTCATGTGACCGCCTGGCTCTGTTTGATTGGTCCAACGTCACCAGTGACTGCATCTGATTGGTGGAACGAAGTGAAACGTCACAAGTAACGCAGGCACTTTGAAGGTCTGTCTGACAGACCAAAACAAACAAAGCGTGCATTAACAGATCGATAAAAATTAGTAGCGAGTAGCGAGCTGAATGTAGATAAAAGTAGCGGAGTAAAAGTAGCGTTTCTTCTCTATAAATATACTCAAGTAAAAGTAAAAGTAAGTTGCATTAAAACTACTCTTAGAAGTACAATTTATCCCAAAAGTTACTCAAGTAGATGTAACGGAGTAAATGTAGCGCGTTACTACCCACCTCTGTCTGGTACGCAGCAGAGAATGTGTTTTTTGCGACTGTTCAGACGCCTCTAGTAAAAGATTATCCACAAATCTAGTGACTTTTCTGGTGTTTTTGGACACTTTTGGAAAGTCACATGATTTCCTTTGCAGTTTTACACATATTTGCATAGCTGCTCATCGCTTCTTTCCTCCCACAGCGTCCATAAAAATGACATGCAAATGCATCGTGGCCAATTATGCAAATTATACAATTGCATCGTTCCTCATTGTTATGGAAAAGATTCCTTTTTTTTTTAGTTTTGATTTAGTTCGGTCTTGGCCTGGGAGTGTCCTATAAAATGCATTTACCGTATCTGATGTCTTCCTTTTTCATCCTGACTGCTGGCCCAAGCAATTGATGTCCTCAGCACAGAAGAGATTACGTATTCAACATTCTCACTCCGTCTGGCGCTTTCACCGTTTTCTCTTTTTGATTGCTGCATTGTGGCTCCGCTGGCACCTGCTGTCTCTTCACCTCGCACGCTCCCTCGCCGGTCTTGTCCTCCGCCTGTCTCTGTGTTAAAAAGGACATGTGTACATGAACAGTATTGATATATATATACAGTGGTGGTCAAAAGTGTACATACTAGAGATGCGCGGATAGGCAATTATTTCATCCGCAACCGCATCAGAAAGTCGTCAACCATCCGCCATCCACCCGATCTAACATTTGATCAGAACCGCACCCGCCCGCAGTTATATATCTAATATAGACGATTCAAGGCATTAGTGAGGTTATAAAGCTTTTGCCTGTTAAAGAAAGGAGACTGATCCAATGCAGCACAGACATTCGCGTGCCACGCTGTCACGACCCAGACGCACACCAGTGCGCAATCATCTGGGAGCCGCGCTGAGCGCACCTCCAAGCGCGTCTCGCTGCCGGCGACGGCCGGGTATATGGGCCCGACGCTCCAACGCCATCCATTTTCAGGGCTAGTTGATTCGGCAGGTGGGTTGTTACACACTCCTTAGCGGGTTCCGACTTCCATGGCCACCGTCCTGCTGTCTATATCAACCAGGGTGAGCCCCACCCCTTTCGTGAGTGCACTGCGCGCGGAGTGACCCCTGTTACGCGCCCCCGGCAACAGGGGTGGTGGGCAGGTAAGCTGCGCGGGCGGAGCGCGCGGAGTGACCCCTGTTACGAGCCCCCGGCCACGGGGGTGGCGGGCAGGTAAGCTGCTTACCTGCTGCGCGTGACGCCGGCCGCGGCGAAGGCGGACGAGGCGGGGTGTCGGTGCGGTGGGCGCGGTGGTGACCCTGGACGTGTGTCGGGCCCTTCTCGCGGATCGCCTCAGCTACGGCTCCCGGTGGGGCCCTCTCGGGGGAAGGGGCCTCGGTCCCGGACCCCGGCGAGGCGTCCCTTCTCCGCTCCGTAAAAGTGTCCATCTCTTCTTTTTTCTTCTTCTGTTGTGGCATATGCTGCAGGTGCCTGCTCGTTTTTCGTATGTGGGTAACAACATTTAACTATGTATATATATTTACCAATTGGTTTAACTGCCACCCGCCTGAATCTATTTAAAATCTAATTTTTTTTTATTTCAACCGCCCGACCCGACCCGCGGATAAAATCTAATTTTTTTTTATTTCATCCGCCCGATCCGCGGATAATCCGCGGACTCTGCGGTTGTGTCCGCAAACCGCGCATCTCTAGTACATACACTTGTAAAGAACATCATGTCATGGCTGTCTTGAGTTTCCAATTATTTCTACAACTCTTATTTTGTGCCGCGGCACAGTGGTTGAAAAACACTGGTCTAGACGAACATTGACCGCTAACGTTTCACTGCTACAGTATGCCTTTTCCTCAAATCTCTAACAAACTCTCATTTTAAAATACATAATGTCGTCAGTGTTTTGTGGAACATGATTCACATTTATCACCTGCAATAAAAAAAAACTATCAAAAATATTCAAAAATCTTTTTTTTCCACTTTTTCACTTAATTGACTTGCCACAAGTAAATGAATACATGGGAAACATAATTTGGTATTACAAGAAGATAAAGCAATAATATGGAGCTTTTTACCATGCCAACGTTCCAACAGTTTTTTTTATACATAATACATATCTATGTACCACCTCTGTAACATCCAGAGGTGGTTAGAGTAGCCCAGAAATTGTACTCAAGTCAGAGTACTGTTACTTTAGAGATTTATTACTCAAGTAAAAGTAAGGAGTAGTCACCCAAATATTTACTTGAGTAAAAGTAAAAAGTATGTTGTGAAAAAACTACTCAAGTACTGAGTAACTGATGAGTAACATACACACACATATCATATATATATATATATATATATATATATATATATATATATATATATATATATATATATATATATATATATATATATATATACACTACCGTTCAAAAGTTTGGGGTCACCCAAACAATTTTGTGTTTTCCATGAAAAGTCACACTTATTCACCACCATACGTTGTGAAATGAATAGAAAATAAAGTCAAGACATTGACAAGGTTAGAAATAATGATTTGTATTTGAAATAAGATTTTTTTTACATCAAACTTTGCTTTCGTCAAAGAATCCTCCATTTGCAGCAATTACAGCATTGCAGACCTTTGGCATTCTAGCTGTTAATTTGTTGAGGTAATCTGGAGAAATTGCACCTCACGCTTCTAGAAGCAGCTCCCACAAGTTGGATTGGTTGGATGGGCACTTCTTGCGTACCATACGGTCAAGCTGCTCCCACAACAGCTCAATGGGGTTCAGATCTGGTGACTGCGCTGGCCACTCCATTACCGATAGAATACCAGCTGCCTGCTTCTTCTCTAAATAGTTCTTGCACAATTTGGAGGTGTGTTTTGGGTCATTGTCCTGTTGTAGGATGAAATTGGCTCCAATCAAGCGCTGTCCACCGGGTATGGCATGGCGTTGCAAAATGGAGTGATAGCCTTCCTTATTCAGAATCCCTTTTACCCTGTACAAATCTCCCACCTTACCAGCACCAAAGCAACCCCAGACCATCACATGACCTCCACCATGCTTAACAGATGGCGTCAGGCATTCTTCCAGCATCTTTTCAGTTGTTCTGCGTCTCACAAACGTTCTTCTTTGTGATCCAAACACCTCAAACTTGGATTCATCCGTCCACAACACTTTTTTCCAGTCTTCCTCTGTCCAATGTCTGTGTTCTTTTGCCCATCTTAATCTTTGTCTTTTATTGGCCAGTCTCAGATATGGCTTTTTCTTTGCCTCTCTGCCATGAAGCCCAGAATCCCGCAGCCGCCTCTTCACTGTAGATGTTGACACTGGTGTTTTGCGGGTACTATTTCATGAAGATGCCAGTTGGGGACCTGTGAGGCGTCAAACTAGAGACTCTAATGTACTTATCTTCTTGCTCACTTGTGCAACGCCGCCTCCCACTTCTTTTTCTACTCTGGTTAGAGCCTGTTTGTGCTGTCCTCTGAAGGGAGTAGTACACACCATTGTAGGAAATCTTCTATTTCGTAGCAATTTCTCGCATGGAATAGCCTTCATTTCTAAGAACAAGAATAGACTGTCGAGTTTCAGAGGAAAGTTCTCTTTTTCTGGCCATTTTGAGCGTTTAATTGACCCCACAAATGTGATGCTCCAGAAACTCAATCTGCTCAAAGGAAGGTCAGTTTTGTAGCTTCTGTAACGAGCTAAACTGTTTTTAGATGTGTGAACATGATTGCACAAGGGTTTTCTAATCATCAATTAGCCTTCTGAGCCCATGAGCAAACACATTGTACCATTAGAACACTGGAGTGATAGTTGCTGGAAATGGGCCTCTATACACCTATGTAGATATTGCACCAAAAACCAGACATTTGCAGCTAGAATAGTCATTTACCACATTAGCAATGTATAGAGTGTATTTCTTTAAAGTTAAGACTAGTTTAAAGTTATCTTCATTGAAAAGTACAGTGCTTTTCCTTCAAAAATAAGGACATTTCAATGTGACCCCCAAACTTTTGAACGGTAGTGTATATATATATATATATATATATATATATATATATATATATATATATATATATATATATATATATATATATATATATATATATATATATATATATACATACATTGATATATACAGTATATAATTTATATGTATTTATTTTGCCGTTTTTGTTTACATGTTAAAGGTGTTTTAATGAATATACATGCATGTTTAACACATATAGATTCCTTTCTTTCATGAAGACAAGAATATAAGTTGGTGTATTACCTGATTCTGATGACTTGCATTGATTGTAATCAGACAGTAGTGCCGATAACGTCCTCGTTTTCAAATGGAGGAGAAAAAAAGTTCCTCCTTTCTGTCTAATACCACATGAAAGTGGTTGGTTTTTGGCATCTTATTTGTCCAGCTTCCATATTCGTTTTTATACACTTTACAAGAAATACATTGGCGGCAAACTCCGTAGCTTGCTAGCTTGTTTGCGCTGGCTTTCGGAGACTCTTATTTTGAAAGCGCAGGCGCGATGGAGCGGCACTTTTATTGTGAAGACAGGAACTGTGCAGTCAGTCTTTAGGCTTTTGACGGGATGTACGGTTGAAATAAAAAAAAGGGTCTTTTTTCCTTCACACTTTTGATTGATTGATTGGAACTTTTATTAGTAGATTGCACAGTACAGTACATATTCCGTACAATTAACCACTAAATGGTAACACCCCAATACGTTTTTCAACTTGTTTAAGTCAGGTCATGTGACCGCCTGGCTCTGTTTGATTGGTCCAACGTCACCAGTGACTGCATCTGATTGGTGGAACGGAGTGAACGTCACCAGTGACTGTATTTGTTGAAACGCAGGCACTATGAAGGTCTGTCTGACAGACCAAAACAAACAAAGCGTGCATTAACAGATCGATGAAAATTAGTAGCGAGTAGCGAGCTGAATGTAGATAAAAGTAGCGGAGTAAAAGTAGCGTTTCTTCTCTATAAATATACTCAAGTAAAAGTAAAAGTATGTTGCATTAAAACTACTCTTAGAAGTACAATTTATCCCAAAAGTTACTCAAGTAGATGTAACGGAGTAAATGTAGCGCGTTACTACCCACCTCTGGTAACATCTCAGCCTGTCTGAACAATAATGTCTTCCGTCTTAACTTAGGATAATTTACCGACGTGGTCGGTGGGAATCAATTATTTCCTAATGTATGTTTAGTCTTCTTGTGCCTCTTCATGCATCACAGCACCGTGAATGAATTATGAAAGAATACCCCGCGGCGGATGATAAATCATCAATGCCGATATTCTATTCAAAATCTCGCTCCGCATTAGCCTTGTGAATATCTCAGTCCCATTTCATGCAGTATGCAATTCAGCCATTGTGGCGAGAAAACGTCATATAAGTCACTGAGAACTTGCATCCTTTTGGCAGAGTTGCACATTTTATGACAAAAAATATCCCTTTTGCGCAAAACACAAATGTCCACTGCAGGGGATGCTGGTTCTGAGGCAAAAATAATTAACGAAATTGGAAAGTGGACCTTGCTTATCATGGCAGTCAACTGGGATGTGAAAGGGAACTGCACTTTTTTCGGAATTTCCCCTTTGGTTCACAATTATTATGAGAGACAAGAACGTCTTTTTTTTTTTAAAGGATTTTAAAGAGGATTAAAAACGCTTAGAAAATGCGGCTAATGGGACTCAGTCCTCTGAAACAACTTCAAAACCCTCCGTTTTGTATACACACTGCACGTATATATATTAAAGTAACAGACACCTTCATAACAATATGTAATATGTACAATATACACACTGCAAGTGTATATAATGTAGTAACAGACACCTTCATAACAATATGTAATATGTACACTATACACACTGCAAGTATATGTATATAATGTAGTAACAGACACCTTCATAACAATATGTAATATGTACAATATACACACTGCAAGTATATATATATAATGTAGTAACAGACACCTTCATAACAATATGTAATATGTACAATATACACACTGCAAGTATATATATAATGTAGTAACAAACACCTTCATAACAATATGTAATATGTACACTATACACACTGCAAGTATATATATAATGTAGTAACAGACACTTTCATAACAGTATGTAATATGCACAATATACACACTGCAAGTATATGTATATAATGTAGTAACAGACACCTTCATAACAATATGTAATATGTACAATATACACACTGCAAGTATATATATATATATATATATATATATATAATGTAGTAACAGACACATTCATAACAATATGTAATATGTAGAATATAAACACTGCAAGTATATATATAATGTAGTAACAGACACCTTCATAACAATATGTAATATGTACAATATACACACTGCAAGTATATATATATAATGTAGTAACAGACACCTTCATAACAATATGTAATATGCACAATATACACACTGCAAGTATATATATAATGTAGTAACAAACACCTTCATAACAATATGTAATATGTACACTATACACACTGCAAGTATATATATAATGTAGTAACAGACACTTTCATAACAGTATGTAATATGTACAATATACACACTGCAAGTATATATATATATATATATATATATAATGTAGTAACAGACACCTTCATAACAACATGTAATATGTACAATATACACACTGCAAGTATATATATATAATGTAGTAACAGACACCTTCATAACAATATGTAATATCTACAATATACACACTGCAAGTATATATATAATGTAGTAACAGACACCTTCATAACAATATGTAATATGTACAATATACACACTGCAAGTATATGTATATAATGTAGTAACAGACACTTTCGTAACAATATGTAATATGTACACTATACACACTGCAAGTATATGTATATAATGTAGTAACAGACACATTCATAACAATATGTAATATGTAGAATATAAACACTGCAAGTATATATATAATGTAGTAACAGACACCTTCATAACAATATGTAATATGTACAATATACACACACTGCAAGTATATATATATATAATGTAGTAACAGACACCTTCATAACAATATGTAATATCTACAATATACACACTGCAAGTATATATACAATGTAGTAACAGACACCTTCATAACAATATGTAATATGCACAATATACACACTGCAAGTATATATATAATGTAGTAACAGACACATTCATACCAATTTGTAATATGTAGAATATAAACACTGCAAGTATATATATAATGTAGTAACAGACACCTTCATAACATTATGTAATATGTAGAATATAAACACTGCAAGTATATATATAATGTAATAACAGACACCTTCATAACAATATGTAATATGTACAATATACACACTGCAAGTATATATATATAATGTAGTAACAGACACCTTCATAACAATATGTAATATGTACACTATACACACTGCAAGTATATGTATATAATGTAGTAACAGACACCTTCATAACAATATGTAATATGTACAATATACACACTGCAAATATATATATATATATATAATGTAGTAACAGACACCTTCATAACAATATGTAATATGTACAATATACACACTGCAAATATATATATATATAATGTAGTAACAGACACCTTCATAACAATATGTAATATGTACAATATACACACTGCAAATATATATATATATATATAATGTAGTAACAGACACCTTCATAACAATATGTAATATGTACAATATACACACTGCAAGTATATATATATAATGTAGTAACAGACACCTTCATAACAATATGTAATATGTACAATATACACACTGCAAGTGTATATAATGTAGTAACAGACACCTTCATAACAATATGTAATATGTACAATATAAACACTGAAAGTATATGTATATAATGTAGTAACAGACACCTTCATAACAATATGTAATATGCACAATATACACACTGCAAGTATATATATAATGTAGTAACAGACACCTTCATAACAATATGTAATATGTACAATATACACACTGCAAGTATATATATATATATAAAATGTAGTAACAGACACATTCATAATAATATGTAATATGTACAATATACACACTGCAAGTGTATATAATGTAGTAACAGACACCTTCATAACAATATGTAATATGTAGAATATAAACACTGCAAGTATATATATAATGTAGTAACAGACACCTTCATAACAATATGTAATATGTACAATATATACACTGCAAGTATATATATAATGTAGTAACAGACACCTTCATAACAATATGTAATATGTACACTGTACACACTGCAAGTATATGTATATAATGTAGTAACAGACACCTTCATAACAATATGTAATATGTACACTATACACACTGCAAGTATATGTATATAATGTAGTAACAGACACCTTCATAACAATATGTAATATGTACAATATACACACTGCAAGTGTATATATATATAATGTAGAAACAGACACCTTCATAACAATATGTAATATGTTCAATATACACACTGCAAGTATATATATAATGTAGTAACAGACACCTTCATAATAATATGTAATATCTACAATATACACACTGCAAGTATATATATAATGTAGTAACAGACACCTTCATAACAATATGTACAATATACACACTGCAAGTATATATATATATAATGTAGTAACAGACACCTTCATAACAATATGTAATATGTACAATATACACACTGCAAGTATATATATAATGTAGTAACAGACACCTTCATAACAATATGTAATATGTACAATATACACACTGCAAGTATATATAATGTAGTAACAGACACCTTCATAACAATATATAATATGTACAATATACACACTGCTAGTATATGTATATAATGTAGAAACAGACACCTTCATAACAATATGTAATATGTTCAATATACACACTGCAAGCATATATATAATGTAGTAACAGACATCTTCATAACAATATGTAATATGTACAATATACACACTGCAAGTATATATATAATGTAGTAACAGACACCTTCATAATAATATGTAATATCTACAATATACACACTGTAAGTATATATATAATGTAGTAACAGACACCTTCATAACAATATGTACAATATACACACTGCAAGTATATATATATAATGTAGTAACAGACACCTTCATAACAATATGTAATATGTACAATATACACACTGCAAGTATATGTATATAATGTAGTAACAGACACCTTTATAACATTATGTAATATGTACAATATACACACTGCAAATATATATAATATAGTAACAGACACCTTCATAACAATAGGTAATATGTACAATATACACACTGCATGTATATATAATGTTGTAACAGACACCTTCATAACAATAGGTAATATGTACAATATACACACTGAAAGTATATATATAGTGTAGTAACAGACACCTTCATAACAATAGGTAATATGTACAATATACACACTGCAAGTATATATATATAATGTAGTAACAGACACCTTCAAAACAATATGTAATATGTACAATATACACACTGCAAGTATATATATATATATATATATATATATATATATATATATATATATATATATATATATATATATATATATATATATATATATATATATAAAATGTAGTAACAGACACCTTCATAACAATATGTAATATGTACAATATACACACTGCAAGTATATATATATATATATATATATATAATGTAGTAACAGACACCTTCATAACAATATGTAATATGGACAATAGACATTCTTTTTGTATTGTTTCAGTTTGGTTGCAGTTATTGAGTCCGACTGGAGAGCTAGCCTCTGCAGCCAGTGGGTCCATGACGATGACTTTTCTGTTTTGTTTGATCGGCCGTTTTACTGCCTTGTTACAGGTGCCGTTTGGAAACAAATAAGGTATGTAAATTAACATTTCCAAAGTCTTTGGCACCGGTGCGGCTAATATATGAAAATATTTTTTTCTTCCACAATGTTGTGTGCACGGCGGAAATACAGGTGCGCTCCATAACCCGGGATGAACGGTATTTTTTTTTTTTTTTAATTGGAGAGCCATACATCCTGCAATGTGACAACACCTTGCAGGATGTCTCTATTATGACCAACATGGAGGCAGCATCAATGCTGCTTCTGTTGGCATCTACACAGATTTCCACACAAAAACCAGAGACTAGAACACTTGGCTGTCATGAAGCATGGTGTTGTAATTGTAAATATTAATGAATGAATGAAATGAAAAAGCACAGCAATTTGATTGAGTTCCACACACACACACTCACAGATGCACACAAACACACACACACAACACGCGCACACATCCCTCCTCCTTCCTCACATAGTAAGAATAGCAAGTCCCTCTGGGATCAGTTGGTGCTATCAGAATGATATGTAAATGTGCTCTGCATGTGTGTGTGAGGGGCCAACCAATCCAACCACTGCTTTTCTAAGTGAACACGTAAGAAGAAGGGCCCTCGGGTGCAGTCTGCCCGTGTTGGAGACGAAAACCTACACCCTTATGTTGTTTTGCTGTGGGAATAATGCAGCATATTATACACAGCACACACAACGTTGCTATATTTGTACATATTTACCAAGAGAAGGGGGGAAATGTTTTATTATCTATTATCCAAAACCAGTGAAATTGGCAAGTTGTGTAAATGGTAAATAAAAACAGAATACAATGATTTGCAAATCCTTTTCAACTTATATTCAATTGAATAGACTGCAAAGACAAGATATTGTTATGGTTACTGAGGGGAGGTGACGGCAACAGACACCAAGGGGCAATGTGTCAAGACTTGGTCCGGGGTGTGTGCTTTTCCAGGATGCAACGGAAAGTTGGCTCGTGCGAGACGGGAATGAAGGTACATGATTTATTATTATCAAAAAAAGGAATAAATGAAAGCGCGCACAGTGGCGGAGAATAAACTATGAAACCAAAAGACTATAGCAAAAAAGTACAAACAAAAAAAACACGCACAATGGCGGAGAACAAACTATGGAACCAAAAAGACTATAAATATGGAACAAAAACTTACTTGGCTTGGACAAAAATAGTTGCTTGAGGAATTGACATGGAAAGAAGTATCAGGCATGAACAGAGCATAAATGTGTTGAGGTCGTCAGGACGAACAACAGAAAATGAATGAACTTAAATACTATGGACATGATTAGTGAAAGCAGGTGCGTGACTCAAAATGTGAAACAGGTGCGTGACGTGACAGGTGAAAACTAATGGTTGCTATGGTGACAAACAAGAGTGCACAATGAGTCCAAAACCCAAAACGAACATGACCAAAACAAAAACATGATCACACAGACATGACACAATGTAGCTCTATAGATTTATTTTATGTATATATATATATATATATATATATATCGATATATAATAATCAAACAATAGAATATAAACTAAGGAAATGGAGTGTGAACTAGATCCAAAAGTGTATGTGGTGTGTGGCTATGTGTGTGATTAGCTGAGGTGTGTGTTACCAAATGTTGTCGAGAGCGAAGGAACACGGAAGTCCGTGGGGCAGGAAGATGATCCAGGGCAGAGAGAGATCTCCGTGTCCAAGCGGGAGGTCGAGATCCAAGAGGCAGTCCGGGGAAGCAGGGGGAGAAACGAGGAATGTCGAGACGCACAGCTCGACACGTGGAACAAAGGCAGGCTGCAGGAAGGACGACAAGGGAAAACGTGAGACCATATAAACACGACGGAGGAAGGTTTGCATAGAGCAGGATGATCGCTTACTGTACGCCAACAGAAGATTATATTCCGGCCCGGCATGGCAGGTTGTGCGGGCTTATGAAGGCAGCTCGTTCATCCCAGGCAGGTGCGCTGATTGCAGATCTCCTGCAGCCGTGCGGAGGTGCGCCCGCAGCGGAGAGGGAACGCCCGTGGGCGTGGCCCGCGGTTCTCTCACTGGAGCGCACAGATGGATGAGCGGCTGTGGCAGGAGTCTGAGCCATAACAGATATTTAACGTTCAAACTGGAAAACATTGTTATTTTTTGCACATATTAGCTCATTTGGAATTTGACGCCTGCAACATGTGTCAAAAAAGCTGGCACAAGAGGAAAAAAGACTGAGAAAGTTAAGGAATGGTCATCAAACACTTATTTGGAACATCCCACAGGTGAACAGGCTAGTTGGGAACAGGTGGGTGCCATGATTGGGTATAAAAGCAGCTTCCACGAAATGCTCAGTCATTCACAAACAAGGATGGGGGCGAGGGTCACCACTTTGTCAACAAATGCCTGAGCAAATTGTTTAAGAACAACATTTCTCAACCAGCTATTGCAAGGAATTTAGGGATTTCACCATCTGCGGTCCGTAATATCATCAAAAGGTTCAGAGAATCTGGAGAAATCACTGCACGGAAGCAGCAAGGCTGAAAACCCACATTGAATGCCCGTGACCTTCGATCCTTCAGGCGGCATCAGTGTGTAAAGGATATCACCACATGGGCTCAGGAACACTTTAGAAAACCACTGTCATTAACTACAGTTCGTCGCTACATCTGTAAGTGCAAGTTAAAACTCTACTATGCAAAGCGAAAGCCATTTATCAACAACACCCAGAAATGCTGCCGGCTTCGCTGGACCCCGAGCTCATCTAAGATGGACTGATGCAAAGTGTAAAAGTGTTCTGTGGTCTGACGAGTCCACATTTCAAATTGTTTTTGGAAACTGTGGACGTCGTGTCCTCTGGAACAAAGAGGAAAAGAACCATCCGGATTGTTCTAGGCGCAAAGTGTAAAAGCCAGCATGTGTGATGGTATGGGGGTGTATTAGTGCCCAAGGCATGGGTAACTTACACATCTGTGAAGGCACCATTAATGCTGAAAGGTACATACAGGTTTTGGAGCAACATATGTTGCCATCCAAGCGACAGTATCATGGACGCCCCTGCTTATTTCAGCAAGACAATGCCAAGCCATGTGTTACAACAACGTGGCTTCATAGTAAAAGAGTGCGGGTACTAGACTGGCCTGCCTGTAGTCCCATTGAAAATGTGTGGTGCATTATGAAGCCTAAAATACCACAACAGAGACCCCCGGACTGTTGAACAACTTAAGCTGTACATCAAGCAAGAATGGGAAAGAATTCCACCTGAAAAACTTTTAAAATTGGTCTCCTCAGTTTACTGAGTGTTGTTAAAAGGAAAGGCCATGTAACACAGTGGTAAAAATGCCCCTGTGACAACTTTTTTGCAATGTGTTGCTGCCTTTAAATTCTAAATTAAGGATTATTTGCAAAAAAAAAAGAAGTTTCTCAGTGTGAACGTTAAGTATCTTG
The DNA here is from genome assembly GCF_033978685.3 of Nerophis lumbriciformis. Lineage (NCBI taxonomy): Eukaryota > Metazoa > Chordata > Actinopteri > Syngnathiformes > Syngnathidae > Nerophis > Nerophis lumbriciformis. The sequence goes on from NC_084568.2 coordinate 1,528,895, forward strand.
TCTTTGCAGTCTATTCAATTGAATATAAGTTGAAAAGGATTTGCAAATCATTGTATTCTCTTTTTATTTACCATTTACACAACGTGACAACTTCACTGATTTTGGGGTTTATATGACCAGTTAGTCTGGTTTTGCTGGGCATAGAATATAATAGAATAACTTTATTGTCATTTTCATGGACAACAACAACATTTAGTGCCATCCATCAGAAAGAAGAAAAATCCTGTTAATATTGTCTCATTTTTAATAAAGTTGAACATGTTTATTTATCTCATTATGTTAATTACAGCTTACTCAACTATTATTCATGCAAACTTTACTGACTATGTAAAGTTTGGCCCATTGCAAAAGGACTCCAGAGTCCTTATGCAATGGGACATAAGGACCTATTGAATTTGTAAGGTTTTATTCTTTATTATTATTATTCTTCCGCAACTTTGCGCTGTAATTTGACCCCCTTAACATGCTTCAAAACTCACCAAATTTTACACACACATCAGTAATATACGGCAAAACTTTTTAATCAAAAAACCAAACCCCAAAAATCAAAATTGCGCTCTAGCGCCCCCGAGGAAAAAAAAAAACTAGACTGCCTGTAACTCCCACTAGGAAGGTCGAAGAGACATGAAACAAAAACCTTTATGTAGGTCTGACTTAGACCTAGATTTCATAATAGTATATTCTCAGGCAAAAATCAACAGGAAGTTGGCAATTCCCCCTTCAAGACAAAAAAGTACTAAAAACAGTCACTTTTGCCTCTTTGAGCCGCAATTTGACCCCCTTAACATGCTTCAAAACTCACCAAACTGAACGCACACATCAGGACTGGCAAAAATTACGATCTAAAAAAACAACCTAACCCCAAATCTCAAAATTGCGCTCTAGAGCAATTTTTGAATAAAACGCAGAAAAAACTGCTCCTTGGAAGAAAAAAATGACAAAACTGCCTGTAACTCTCACTGGGAAGGTCGGACAGACATGAAACAAAAACCTCTATGTAGGTCTCACTTAGACCTACATTTCATAAATTGACACTTAGGACTACAACTTGACAAAAGTATTGGGACACTTAGGACTACCACTGAACAAAAGTATTGGGACACTTCGGACTAAAAGTAGACAAAAGTATTGAGACACTTAGGACTACCACTGGACAAAAGTTTTGGTACACTTACACTGGACAAAAGTATTGGGACACTTAGGACTACAACTTGACAAAAGTATTGGGACACTTAGGACTACCACTGGACAAAGGTATTGGGACACTTACACTGGCCAAAAGTATTGGGACACTTAGGACTACAACTTGACAAAAGTATTGGGACACTTAGGACTACAACTTGACAAAAGTATTGGGACACTTAGGACTAGAACTGGACAAACGTATTGGGACACTTCGGACTAAACGTAGACAAAAGTATTGGGACACTTAGGACTACCACTTGACAAAAGTATTGGGACACTTACACTGGCCTTAAGTATTGGGACGCTTACACTGGACTAAAGTATTGGGACACTTAGGACTACCACTGGACAAAAGTATTGGGACACTTACACTGGCCAAAAGTATTGGGACACTTAGGACTACAACTTGACGAAAGTATTGGGACACTTAGGACTAGCACCTGCCAAATACGCGGGCCCGACCAATGCTGCTTGCAGCTTTAATTATCAATGTATTTAGTTTGTTTGTGTACAAATTCAGTACAGGAAGTGATTAAATAAGCTCTGCTTCTTCCTAATAAAAAGAAAGAAATATGGAAATATACCATATTGTAACTGTATGTATTTTTTCAAATAAATCTAAACCACAATCATGAGTTGTTAAAACATCATCAATCGGGTCGTCAGCTCTGTCCTCTACTTTAAATGAACTCACTTTGTGAAAAGTCACAAAAATATGGAGCATTTTGTGCCATTGAAACAGAAATTAGTCGCCTTCAGAAGTACTTTATTTACCGTATTTTTCGGACTAAGTCGCAGTTTTTTTCATAGTTTGTGCGACTTATACAGGTAAAAGCCAGTAAATTAGAATATTTTGAAAAACTTGATTTATTTCAGTAATTGCATTCAAAAGGTGTAACTTGTACATTATATTTATTCATTGCACACAGACTGATGCATTCAAATGTTTATTTCATTTAATTTTGATGATTTGAAGTGGCAACAAATGAAAATCCAAAATTCCGTGTGTCACAAAATTAGAATATTGTGTAAGGGTTCAATTTTGAAGACACCTGGTGCCACAAACTAATCAGCTGATTAACTCAAAACACCTGCAAAGGGCTTTAAATGGTCTCTCAGTCCAGTTCTGAAGCCTACACAAACATGGGGAAGACTTCAGATTTGACAGCTGTCCAAAAGGCAACCATCGACACATTGCACAAGGAGGGAAAGACACAAAAGGTTATTGCTGAAGAGGCTGGCTGTTCTCAGAGCTCTGTGTCCAAACACATTAATGGAGAGGCAAAGGGAAGGAAAAACTGTGGTCAGAAAAAGTGTACAAGCGATAGGGATCACCGCGCCCTGGTCAAGATTAGGAAAAAAAACCCATTCAAAAATGTGGGGGAGATTCAGAAGGAGTGGACAGCTGCTGGAGTCAGTGCTTCAAGATCCACCACCAAGAGACGCTTGAAAGACATGGGTTTCAACTGCCGCATACCTCGTGTCAAGCCACTGTTGACCAAGAAACAGCGCGAAAAGCGTCTCACCTGGGCTAAGGAAAAAAAGAGCTGGACTGCTGCTGAGTGGTCCAAAGTCATGTTTTCTGACGAAAGCAAATTTTGCATTTCCTTTGGAAATCGAGGTCCCAGAGTCTGGAGGAAGACAGGAGAGGCACAGGATCCACGTTGCCTGAAGTCTAGTGTAAAGTTTCCACCATCAGTGATGGTTTGGGGTGCCATGTCATCTGCTGGTGTCGGTCCACTCTGTTTCCTGAGATCCAGGGTCAACGCAGCCGTCTACCAGCAAGTTTTAGAGCACTTCATGCTTCCTGCTGCTGACCTGCTCTATGGAGATGGAGATTTCAAGTTCCAACAGGACTTGGCGCCTGCACACAGCGCAAAATCTACCCGTGCCTGGTTTACGGACCATGGTATTTCTGTTCTAAATTGGCCCGCCAACTCCCCTGACCTTAGCCCCATAGAAAATCTGTGGGGTATTGTGAAAAGGAAGATGCAGAATGCCAGACCCAAAAACGCAGAAGAGTTGAAGGCCACTATCAGAGCAACCTGGGCTCTCATAACACCTGAGCAGTGCCAGAAACTCATGGACTCCATGCCACGCCGCATTAACGCAGTAATTGAGGCAAAAGGAGCTCCAACCAAGTATTGAGTATTGTACATGCTCATATTTTTCATTTTCATACTTTTCAGTTGGCCAACATTTCTAAAAATCCCTTTTTTGTATTAGCCTTAAGTAATATTCTAATTTTGTGACACACGGAATTTTGGATTTTCATTTGTTGCCACTTCAAATCATCAAAATTAAATGAAATAAACATTTGAATGCATCAGTCTGTGTGCAATGAATAAATATAATGTACAAGTTACACCTTTTGAATGCAATTACTGAAATAAATCAAGTTTTTCAAAATATTCTAATTTACTGGCTTTTACCTGTATATGTTTTTTTCCTTTTTTATTATGCATTTTCGGCAGGTGCGACTTATACTCCAGTGCGACTTATACTCCGAAAAATACGGTAATCCCTGAGGGGAAATTAAGCCTTATTTTTCCCTCCAGAAACAGAAATTAGTATTATTTATTAATGTTTAGTATTCAAATACGTATGAAGGTTGTAGTTCTTGGTTTAGTAGACCAGGGGGTGCTATGGAGAGTGTTAAGGCTCTGCTGGTTAGAAAAAGAAAGTAAAAGTGTGTGTTTGTGTGTGTCTTACAGGTCAGAGGAGGACTCTGAAGGAAACCGAGATGTGTGCAGTGAGATTCTGCAGATGAAAGCTCTGGAAAGGCTCACATCCACGGTGAGGGTCTGCTTTTAAACCGCTGGTTCTCAAACTTTTTTCACCAAGTGCCATACTTGCCAACCCTCCCGTATTTTCCGGGAGACTCCCGAAATTCAGCGCCTCTCCCGGAAACCTCCCGGGACAAATATTCTCCCGAAAATCTCCCGATTTTCAGCCGGAGCTGGAGGCCACGCCCCCTCCAGCTCCATGCGGACCTGAGTGAGGACAGCCTTTTTTCAGAGATTATTCTCTGCATTTGACCCATCACCCTTGATCACCCCCTGGGAGGTGAGGGGAGCAGTGGGCAGCAGCGGTGGCCGCGCCCGGGAATCATTTTGGTGATTTAACCCCCAATTCCAACCCTTGATGCTGAGTGCCAAGCAGGGAGGTAATGGGTCCCATTTTTATAGTCTTTGGTATGACTCGGCCGGGGTTTGAACTCACAACCTACCGCTCTCAGGGCGGACACTCTAACCACTAGGCCACTGAGTAGGTCTTTTTACTTTACTTTACTTTAATGCGGACCTGAGTGAGGACAGCCTTTTTTCACTAAGGGAGGACAACAGGGTGACAAAAACTAAATCATCCAGACTAGAGATACATTGTATTATTATGTTTATCTTACCTAAAAATAAATATATTTATTAATTAAAAAAAAAAAAAAAAAAAACTAAATAAATTTTTACTATATTTTGCTAAAATTTTATTTTTATTTTTTCTGACTCCTTATTACATCCAGCCATAGAATTTTACATTAAAATAAACATATTTGAAATAATTAATTTTAAATTATCATAATAATTCATTTAAAATGACCATATTTAATTATTAAATTAATTGCTTGTTTATCAACAACTTTAGCATTTTATTCATTACATTTTGAAGCTCTCAGAAGCCAAGTTATGTTATATTCCTTAATATTTATTCATGCAAGTTTGAAATATCAATTATCCAAACACAGTTTTGTTTGCATATTTTCAGGATGTAGATATATATATATATATATATATATATATATATATATATATATATATATATATATATGTATATATATATATATATATATATATATATATATGTATGAAATACTTGACTTGGTGAATTCTAGCTGTCAATATACTCCTCCCCTCTTAACCACGCCCCCAACCACGCCCCGCCCCACCCCCGACCACGCCCCCACCTCCCGAAATCGGAGGTCTCAAGGTTGGCAAGTATGCCAAGTGCACTGCAAAAACTGAAATCTAAGTAAGATTATCAATATAGATCCACTGTAGTGCATGTAACACCACCGCTAAATATGTCAAATAAGGGTGATATTTGCTTATTTTCTGTCTGATAAGATAATTCTTCTCACCAAGCAGATTTTATGTTAGAGTGTTTTACTTGTTTTAAGTGTTTTGGTCCTAAATGGTGTAAGATATTACAGCTTGTTGCTGAGATTTGATGAGCTATATTGAGTAAAACATGCTTGAAACTAGAATATCAAGTGTTGCAAAGCTGTGTCATCAACACTCACAAGTATAAAACTACTTTTTTTAAAGTAATAATTTCTTATTTCAAGCATAAAAAAAAATCATGAATTTGACACAATTGTGTCTCATAATTAAAACAGATGACAGCCAAATGGACTTTGCTGTTTTATTTCCAATGAAACAATAGAAAATAGATACTCATATAGTAGTACAGTTGGCACAGTACAGTAAACTGACAGTTAATATTTAAACATTTAACATTTCTAACTATTTTCAACAGAAATAGTTCATGCACATTCAAATAAATTCCTCAAAATTACAATTAAAAATGTTTTGGGCTGTATATATGCGCACTAATTGACTGAAAGAGCACGCACTTGGCGCGATGATGTCATGTTATCCATGGAAAAATGCATTTTTAGACAATATGATTTGCCTGAGCGGCTAGGAGACCCCGAGAGTAACAAGATGTTTACTTGTTGCCTTTCCATTAAGAACAATAAATTAGTTTTTAGTATAAGTTTGCTGGTTTCAAGAAATGTATATCATTATGTCAAGATAATGGCACTAGCATTTACTTCATTTAAGAATATTTTGCAACATATTGAGCAAAAAGGTCTCTTTTTTTTTTTCTACCAAGAAAAGTGCACTTGTTATTAGTGAGAATATACTTATTTTAAGGTATTTTTGGGTTCATTGAGGTTAGCTAATTTGACTTGTTTTGGAAAGTCTTGACAAGCCAAATTTTCTTGTTCTATTGGCAGATAATTTTGCTTAGTTCAAATAAAATACCCCTCATTTTTGTATTATTTTTTCTTGTTTTTTTTTGTTTTTTTCCAACTTTTTTTTATTGGCATTTTCAAATAGACAGAAAAAAGTGCAAGTCGAAACAGTACAATTTTAAAGTCAGTAAATTATTCACACCCTTTCCCTTAAAACCCAAACCTCCCACCCCACTCAGGTCCCACCAACGAGGGACAAATGGCACAATTATATAACAAGTAAGACGACAAAGACAGACACATTCTCACACACACACACACACATATACGAGGCCAGAGACAGACGGGCTGAAAAGGAGAGAGAGGGAGAAATATATATATATATATATATATATATATATATATATATATATATATATATATACACACAGGTAAAAGCCAGTAAATTAGAATATTTTGAAAAACTTGATTTATTTCAGTAATTGCATTCAAAAGGTGTAACTTGTACATTATATTTATTCATTGCACACAGACTGATGCATTCAAATGTTTATTTCATTTAATTTTGATGATTTGAAGTGGCAACAAATGAAAATCCAAAATTCCGTGTGTCACAAAATTAGAATATTACTTAAGGCTAATACAAAAAAGGGATTTTTAGAAATGTTGGCCAACTGAAAAGTATGAAAATGAAAAATATGAGCATGTACAATACTCAATACTTGGTTGGAGCTCCTTTTGCCTCAATTACTGCGTTAATGCGGCGTGGCATGGAGTCGATGAGTTTCTGGCACTGCTCAGGTGTTATGAGAGCCCAGGTTGCTCTGATAGTGGCCTTCAACTCTTCTGCGTTTTTGGCTCTGGCATTCTGCATCTTCCTTTTCACAATACCCCACAGATTTTCTATGGGGCTAAGGTCAGGGGAGTTGGCGGGCCAATTTAGAACAGAAATACCATGGTCCGTAAACCAGGCACGGGTAGATTTTGCGCTGTGTGCAGGCGCCAAGTCCTGTTGGAACTTGAAATCTCCATCTCCATAGAGCAGGTCAGCAGCAGGAAGCATGAAGTGCTCTAAAACTTGCTGGTAGACGGCTGCGTTGACCCTGGATCTCAGGAAACAGAGTGGACCGACACCAGCAGATGACATGGCACCCCAAACCATCACTGATGGTGGAAACTTTACACTAGACTTCAGGCAACGTGGATCCTGTGCCTCTCCTGTCTTCCTCCAGACTCTGGGACCTCGATTTCCAAAGGAAATGCAAAATTTGCATGGTTGGGTGATGGTTTGGGGTGCCATGTCATCTGCTGGTGTCGGTCCACTCTGTTTCCTGAGATCCAGGGTCAACGCAGCCGTCTACCAGCAAGTTTTAGAGCACTTCATGCTTCCTGCTGCTGACCTGCTCTATGGAGATGGAGATTTCAAGTTCCAACAGGACTTGGCGCCTGCACACAGCGCAAAATCTACCCGTGCCTGGTTTACGGACCATGGTATTTCTGTTCTAAATAGGCCCGCCAACTCCCCTGACCTTAGCCCCATAGAAAATCTGTGGGGTATTGTGAAAAGGAAGATGCAGAATGCCAGACCCAAAAACGCAGAAGAGTTGAAGGCCACTATCAGAGCAACCTGGGCTCTCATAACACCTGAGCAGTGCCAGAAAGTCATCGACTCCATGCCACGCCGCATTAACGCAGTAATTGAGGCAAAAGGAGCTCCAACCAAGTATTGAGTATTGTACATGCTCATATTTTTCATTTTCATACTTTTCAGTTGGCCAACATTTCTAAAAATCCCTTTTTTGTATTAGCCTTAAGTAATATTCTAATTTTGTGACACACGGAATTTTGGATTTTCATTTGTTGCCACTTCAAATAATCAAAATTAAATGAAATAAACATTTGAATGCATCAGTCTGTGTGCAATGAATAAATATAATGTACAAGTTACACCTTTTGAATGCAATTACTGAAATAAATCAAGTTTTTCAAAATATTCTAATTTACTGGCTTTTACCTGTATATATATATTGTTGCGTTTTGGACCAGTTGTTCCTCCCAGGGAATTCAAGTCACAAGTCGCTCCCAAATTCTTTACGACACTTAAAGCTGAGTTGAAAAAAACCCCCCACCAGAGACAGAATAGGTATTTTGTTGTATATTTTCAAAGCTTTGCAAATATACTTTTTGAGACCAGTCTAGCATAGAACATTCTATTGCGCCGCCAAAAATGGTCTGTCTCCCCGACCCAAAACCCTCTCTCCTCCCCCCTCTCTCTAGACAGAATATATGCTAGTCAAAACACATTCCAAAGCATTCAAGGTTAACACACACAGTTTACTTGCAGAGAAACAGAAAGAGAATAAATGGAAAACACGAGCTGTTTTCAAATATGACTATGAAAGAAAATAAGTAACACAAAAATTCGGATATATGTAAATATCTGCCTCCGACAATATATATATATATATATATATATATATATATATATATATATATATAACCTTGGTATTTACCGTGATGACGGACTGGCAGTGTGTCGCGCCTCGCCAAGGAGCAGCGAGAATACCAAGAAGCGCATATGCCACATTTTCAAAGAGAACGGCCTACGGATCACGATTGAAGCCAACAAGCAAACCGTCAACTTCCTTGACGTCACTTTCAACCTGAGAAATAACAGCTACCAACCATTCACGAAACCCAACACAACACTCCAATACGTGCACCATGACAGCAACCACCCACCCACCACCACGAAAAGAATACCTACCGGAATCAATAAAAGGCTATCGATGCTGTCATCTAGCAAAGCTGAATTTGACCAAGCAACCCCCCCGTACCAAAAAGCCCTTGATGAAAGCGGATACAATTTCACCCTCACCTATGAACCCACGCCAGGAAACCAGCCAAAAAAGAACAGAAAACGAAACGACATCATCTGGTACAACCCCCCATACAGCAAAAACGTCTCAACGAACATTGGACACAAATTCCTCAATCTGATTGACAAACACTTTCCCAAAGACAACAACCTAAGAAAAGTATTCAACAAGAACAACATTAAATTGAGCTACAGCTGCATGAACAATATACGACAAATCATCTCAAACCACAACAAAACAATTGCAAATGAGCCGTCGACCCCCAGTCAGAGCGACTCCAAAACCAACAAAGCATGTAACTGTCGAAAGAAACCTGATTGCCCCCTCAACGGGGGGTGCTTACAAACATCAGTTGTCTACCAATCTAAGGTAATACGCAAGGACATTAACACATCCGACACATATGTAGGATTAACCGAGGGTGAATTCAAAACCAGATGGAACAATCACAAGGCTTCTTTCAGGAACAAAAACCTGCGAAATACCACAGAACTCAGCAAACACATTTGGGACCTCAAAGACAATAATGTTGAATATTCAATAACATGGCAAATTCTTGCATCCAGCACACCTTACAATAGTGGTAATAAAAGATGCAACCTATGCTTGAAAGAGAAACTGTTTATTATTTACCGTCCAGACCTGTCATCCCTCAACAAGCGCAGCGAAATTGTAACAACATGCCGCCATAGACGGAAACACCTCCTAGGTAACACATGAGCCAATCACCACGCCCCTAGGCCAGCCTGTACCCACCCACTCTGTGCCCTATATAAACCATGGTATGCGTATGCTCCCATTAAAATCTCCTGATGATTGAGGGTACCCCCCCTCATGAAACAGGCCTGTAGAGATGAAATAGTCTTGTCATTTTTTTCCCCACACATACATATATATATATATATATATATATATATATATATATATATATATATATATATATATAAAATATATAATACTAATAATAGAATTAAAATAAACATTTAATAATAATAATAATAATAAATAAAAGGGAGATTATTCCTCATCTGCGTCTGGGCATTTTTTCTTGTTTTTGAACACTGACTTTTTGCAGTGTGCCACTTCAGAAAACTCTCAAAGTACCACCTTAATGACCAACGTTAATCTACAGTAGCATAGTAGGCCTAAGTATTCGTTAAAAACAAGGCAGAGGTTGTATTAAAGAAGCATATTTAAGATTTTTGGCCACTATTACACAGTTTGCACACTGTATTTGAATATAGGAAAATAATAGGAATTATTTGGTGTACCACTAAATGGAGCCTGTACTGTCACACCGCGGTGAGGGATGTCTTGTCTTGGTTTTTTCTGTCTTGTGATGTGCATGTTTTAGTTTGAAAAGTAACTCTCCTCTCGTTTCAGGTCCCTTGCCCTTCCTTTTGTGTCATCAGTCTGACGTCATCCCGATTCCCTAATTGTTTCCACCTGTTCCCTATTACCCTCATGTGTCTTATAAGCCCACTCCTTCCTTTGTTCTGTGCCAGATTGTTTCGTTTATTCGTGCTCTCTAGCATCCATGCCCATGTCCATGCCTTGTCTTGCCTCGTCTTGTGCTTATGTTCTTTGATTCTGAATCCCTTCGTTGCTATTTTGAGTTTTCCTTTCTTCCTCCTCAGCAGAGTGATTTTTTGTTATTTAGTTTATTCAGCCGAAGTGGTAAGTTTCAGTTATTTTTCATTCTTTCCTCACATTTTTGAGTGACAATTTTTGTTAATACTTTATTAGATTAGATAGTATATAATTTTTCATCGTTGTTGTTTCTTCCTCCTGTTGGAGCGTTTTTTTGTTTATACATTTTATAGCATATATTAATTATATTTCGTCTTTGCTTTTGTGTTTTCCTCCGTTCGGAGCGAATTTTGGTCGTTCCTATTTTTTGGAACCTTTTTTGCCGGTTAGTTTTTGGATAAATAGATATTGTAATCCTTGACTTTGGAGGTGAAAAGGAAGCTGTCAAAATAAAAGCCTGTCTAAGTTCCCTACTCTGCATCTGAGTCCTATCCTTTTACCAAGCCGTGACATGTACCACTGTTCTAATGCCATACTTGTTTGGCTTAACTCGCCCCCAGGTGCAAAATGAGCTGGCGGCTGCTCTCGCCCGAAAGACACGCAAAGCTTGTGAGTAAACGCAGTGTTTTTAAAACATTTTTTATTGAAGACTACGAAACTCGGGGTAACATGTGGTGTGTGTGATTGTTTGCAGTAGCGGAGCAGGACTCTGACATGGCCGAGACCAGGCAGCAGGAGATTCGTTCACCCAGCGCGGAGACCAGCCCGGTAACTCACATTGAATATAAATGACATCATGGGATCAGATCGGGGGGGCAACATTTGCATGAATTCCGGGCGGGTGCTCGTCTCACCCAATTTGAGAGCGAGCTGCAGCGAACGCGTCGTCAAGCTGCTTCTAAAATACTAATCCTCAGGACTATGGAGGAAAATAAGAATAATACGTTTCTTACAAGTAGCATTATCACTGGAGGACGAAAGGAAAATAAATGGTTAAGAATGCTACAGGTAGGGGTGGTCGTCACTATCGATGCCTAATATATTAACAATACTAAAGTGATGAGATATTTCTGTTTTTGTTGTTGTTATTATTACCGTATTTTCCGCACCATAAGGCGCCCTGGGTTATAAGCCGCACCTTCAATGAACGGCATATTTCAAAACTTTGTCCACCTATAAGCCGCCCCGTGTTGTAAGCCGCATCTAACTGCGCTAAAGGAATGTCAAAAAAACAGTCAGATAGGTCAGTCAAACTTTAATAATATATTAAAAACCAGCGTGATGTGGGCGCGCATGGAGTCGTATATCAACATGGACGGAGCTGCGTAAAAAAAGCCACCCGGCCTCTTCGCGTAAACTTAAACTTACCTTAACCACTCGCTCATCTTTTCTTCATCCATCCCTTCGAGTTAGCTTTTATGATGACGCCGGCTGGAAAGGTCTCTTTTGGCAAGGTCTTCCTTTTGAATATCACCATGGGTGGAAGTTTCTGGCCATTAGCATGGCAAGCTAGAACCACAGTGAAGGATGACTTCTCATTCCCTGTGGTGCGAATATTCACCGTACGTGCTCCCGTTGTATCCACAGTGCGGTTCACAGGAATATCAGTTGCTGTGAAATAGTAATCCGTGTGCGGATGGAGAGATTGCGTCTTTTCATGAACCGGATCCCTGACGCTTTGTAGGAGCCATTTTGTGGTCTTTACAGATGTAAACACACAAAGGAAATGAAACGTACGGTATATCCGCGCGCTTTTTCTTCTTCTACGCGGGCGGGTGGTTGCTTACAGTAGAAGAAGAAGCGCTTCCTGTTCTATGGGGGCGGGTGCTTACCTTGGCGGTTGCTTGCGTAGAAGAAGAAGCGCTTCCTGTTCTACCGGGAAAAAAGATGGCGGCTGTTTACCGAAGTTGCGAGATCGAAACTTTATGAAAATGAATCGTAATATTTATCCATATATAAAGCGCACCGGGTTATAAGGCGCACTGTCAGCTTTTGAGAACATTTGTGGTTTTTAGGTGCGCCTTATAGTGCGGAAAATACGGTACAATACATTTTTGGGGGTGGTTTTTATTCAAGTACCAGTAGAGTGGAAAAACAAGTTGCCTCCATATTGAAGCTATTATCACATATGTCTGATGTATGTCTTAACGTTCGAACTGGAAAACTTTATTTTTTGCAAATATTAGCTCATTTGGAATTTGATGCCTGCAACGTGTTTCAAAAAAAGCTGGCACAAGTGGCAAAAAAAGACTGAGAAAGTTGAGGAATGCTCATCAAACAGTTATTTGGAACATCCCACAGGTTAATTGGGAACAGGTGGGTGCCATGATTGGGTATAAAAGCAGCTTCCATGAAATGCTCAGTCATTCACAAACAAGGACGGGGCGAGGGGTCACCACTTTGTCAACAAATGCGTGAGAAAATTGTTTAAGAATAACATTTCTCAACCAGCTATTGCAAGGAATTTAGGGATTTCACCATTTCCGCTCCGTAATATCATCAAAAGGTTCAGAGAATCTGGAGAAATCACTGCACGTAAGCGATGATGTTACGGACCTTGGATCCCTCAGGCGGTACTGCATCAAAAAGCGACATCAGTGTGTAAAGGATATCACCACGTGGGCTCAGGAACACATCCGAAAACCACTGTCAGTAACTACAGTATGGGCGGTATAGCTCGGTTGGTAGAGCGGCCGTGCCTGCAACTTGAGGGTTTCGATCCCCGCTTCCGCCATCCTAGTCACTGCCGTTGTGTCCTTGGGCAAGACACTTTACCCACCTGCTCCCAGTGCCACCCACACTGGTTTAAATGTAACTTAGATATAGGGTTTCACTATGTAAAGCGCTTTGAGTCACTTGAGAAAAAGCGCTATATAAATGTAATTCACTTCACTTCACTTCACTACAGTTGGTCGCTACATCTGTAAGTGCAAGTTTAAATTTGTCTTTGCATTGTAGAGTTGTAACTTGCACTTACAGATGTAGCGACCAACTGTAGTTACTGACAGTGGTTTTCGGAAGTGTTCCTGAGCCCACGTGGTGATATCCTTTACACACCGATGTCGCTTTTTGATGAAGCAACAGACACCCTTGTTGTGAGACCCGGAACACCCAATGAACCCAGGATGCAACACTGATGATATGTCTAAGTTGCACCAAGAGTGTTTGATACTTTACATTAGTTTTGGATGATACCACACATTTAGGTATCGATCCGATACCAAGTAGTTACAGGATCATACATTGGTCATATTCAAAGTCCTCATGTGTCCAGGGACGTATTTCCAGAGTTTATAAATATATGAAATTGTTTTTTTAATTTGTGACGATAAAAAATATCGATGTAATCATAGTCGTATCGACTAGATACGCTCCTGTGCTTGGTATCATTACAGTGGATGCCAGGTGTAGATCCACCCATGGCGTTTGTTTACATTGTGGTGCTGGTGTATCCTCCTATAGTGTGTAGTGAAGCATGTTTAGCTATTCCTCGTCCTCCAGTGATAATGATACTTGTAAGAAGCATACTTTATTTGTCGCCATGGATGAACCCTAACACACAATATTTAACTTGATTGCAGCGGGGGATGTTTCGTTATTAAAACACAGCAGAGGGCTGAAGAAACATCATGTCCGACAATGCAAACAAACACTTTGTTTGTGTGTGTTATCAGGCTTTCCCCCGGATAAGAGCTGTGGTTGGGGGTGTTTTCCTAGTAAACAAAGTGTGTGGGAGTGATGCTGTCATGTTGTGTGTGTGTGTGTGTGTGTGTGTGTGTGTGTGTGCTAAAACACGGCACTGTGGGATAGTTAAGCACACAGGAAGAGTTACTCAACTCTTTAGGAAATTGAATATCCCCTCCCTTCTTTCCCTATAAAAATAAATAGAATGGGCTAGCCACCACTGGTGATAATGACACACACACACACACACACACACACACACACACACACACACACACACACACACACACACACGCACACATGCTTGTATTTGTTACTTTCTTGAGACCTCCGAAAAATGCCTACCTCTTTAGGACCAGCCTTTCTAGATATATAAAGATGTGTATTTACAACATTAATAATATATACATACTATGCAAATATAAAAAAGCTTGTTGGGAAAAATGAATTGGAATTTCACAAGAACAAGGTCGCAGTTTCACAAGAAAAACTTAAAATTTTGGCAGTATTGTAATAAAAGTCATCATTTTACACAACGCAGGTCAACATTTTATTAGGAAAATTGAACATTTGTGCAGTATTATGATAAAAGTTTGAATTTTACTCAATAACGGTCGCAATTTCACAAGAAAAGCTTAAAAATGTTTTATTAAAAAGTCACAATTTTATAAAAAAAACTTTAAAATGTTGCCAATATAATAATAATAATCGGAATTTTACTTGGCAAAATGATGACAAAAGTCATCATTTTACTCGAAAAATGTCACTATTTTACAAGAACAACAAAAAATTTGGCAATATTGTGGTAAAGGTCAGAATTTTATATGACAAATGTCACCATTTTGCATTAAAAAGTAATAATTTTACATAATTTTTACAAGAAAATATTGCAATATTACAGAAACAGAAAGAATATGAGAAATTGTTCCTAATTTTATAACTAAAAAGTCGACGCATTGTGAGAAAAAAACTGCTTTTAGTTAATTTATTTTTATTTTTTTGTTTGTAATTGGTTTTTAATCTTCATTATTTTCTTCAAATTTTTACAGTATATCTCTATATACATATTTATTTTATTTGTATTATTAATTTTGGCCAAAGGGGCGCATTTCAATTTCTTACACACACTTGTTATTACACATGCTGGCCAGAGGGGGAGCACTTCAAATTTCTTACACACACTTGTTATTTCATATGTTGACCAGAGGGGGAGCACTTTTAAAAGCGACACACAGTCAATTAGAAAAATCCCTCCTTTTTGGGACCACCCTCATTTTGATAGATGTCACCAGCAGGGGTGCAAATGAGACATTCTCTATTAGATGCAATGTTATTGATTTATGTCATCACTTGTTCACACCTCCTCATATGGAAGATACTTTTCCTTCTTCATGTCTCAAGTGCGGTAGAAATACAATAACACACACACACACACACACACACACACACACACACACACACATGCTTGTATTTGTTACCTTCTTGAGACCTGAGAAAAATGCCTACCTCTTTAGGACCAGCCTTTCTAGATATATAAAGATGTGTATTTACAACATTAATAATATATACATACTATGCAAATATAAAAAAGCTTGTAGGGAAAAATGAATTGGAATTTCACAAGAACAAGGTCGCAGTTTCACAAGAAAAACTTAAAATTTTGGCAGTATTGTAATAAAAGTCATCATTTTACACAACGCAAGTCAACATTTTACAAGAAAAACTGAACATTTGTGCAGTATTATGATAACAGTTTGAATTTTACTCAATAACAGTCGCAATTTCACAAGAAAAGATTACAATTTTGGCAACTTTATGAAAAAGTCACAATTTTATCAGAAAACTTTAAAATGTTGCCAATATAATAATAGTAATCGGAATTTTACTTGGCAAAATGATGACAAAAGTCATAATTTTACTCGAAAAAATGTCACTATTTTACAAGAACAACAAAAACATTGTCAATATTGTGATAAAGGTCAGAATTTTATGACAAATGCATTAAAAAGTAAAAATTTTACATTAAAAAAGTACGAATTTTACAATAAAATATTGCAGTATTACAGAAACGGAAAGAATATGAGAAATTGTTCCAAATTTTATAAGTAAAAAGTAGACACATAGGGAGAAAAACACTGCTTTTAGTTTATTTATTTACTGTATTAATTAATTAATTTATTTTGTTTGTAATTGGTTTTTAATCTTCATTATTTACTTCGTTATTACAGTATGTCTATATATAATTATTTATTTTATTTGTTTTATCAATTTTGGCCAAAGGGGGCGCATTTAAATTTGTTACACGCACTTGTTATTATATATGTTGACCAGAGGGGGAGCACTTTTAAAAGCGACACACAGTCAATTAGAAAAATCCCTCCTTTTCGGAATTTTACTTGGCAAAATTATTATAAAAGTCATAATTCTACTCAAAATATGTCACTATTTTACAAGAACAAAAAAAATTGCAATATTGTGATAAAGGTCAGAATTTTATACAACAAATGTCACCATTTTGCATTAAAAAGTAATAATTTTACATAAAAAAAGTTTTACGAGAAAATATTGCAATATTACAGAAACAAAAAGAATATGAGAAATTGTTCCCAATTTTATTAGTAAAAAGTCGACACATTGTGAGAAAAAGACTGCTTTTAGTTAATCATTTTTATTTATTTTTTTTGTTTGTAATTGGTTTTTAATCTTCATTATTTACTTCAAGTTTTTACAGTATATCTTTATAAACATATTTATTTTATGTGTTTTTATTAATTTTGACCAAAGGGGGCGCATTTCAATTTCTTACACACACTTGTTATTACACATGCTGGCCAGAGGGGGAGCACTTCAAATTTGCAGGGGTGCAAATGAGACATTCTCTATTAGATGCAATGTTATTGGGACCAACTTTTCCTTCTTGATGTCTCAAGAAGGGTAGAAATACAAGAACACACACACACACACACGCACACACACACACACACACACACACACACACTTCTCATCATCTGAGGGCATTAGTTTCACTCTCCCTCTTTAGACCACCCCATTACATGTTGGTACTCATACTTAATTCGGCCGGGCTAACGCGCTCAAAACGTTGACGCTCCTGATTATAGGAGCCAACACACTCCCTCCCGCCCACTTAGGCTGATAATCGCTCACGCTCACTCTTCCTCCGTCAGACCTGCTGACATAGAGACAAAGGCAGAAGTGCAACACATAGAAGGAATTACAGACTGAATTGGATTTGGAAGATTTAGAGAAGAATGCCACAGAAAGTGATTTTTTGGCTCTTTTTTCCTCCAATGGATTTAGTGAAATCTATTACACGCTTCTGGCCTTGTGGACTTCTTTCTGCAACCACACTGTGACTTTTTCAATCATGTCCTGGGACTGTGGGCTGAGATATGTGTTCTTGCCTCCCGTCTTGCAGCTGGGCAGCGTGTGCGCTCTGCGGGACGGTGGTGGCAGCGTCGGAGGAGGAGGAGGAGGCGGGAGTACGGGGAGCGTGTGCGCCCGAGAGGAGCTGACCAGCCGGCTGGGCTTGGAGGCCGTTCAGCGTCTGGCCAAGGATGGCTGCCGGCTGCTGCAGAACCACAACTATCGGCTGCCTGACAGGAACCAGGCGGTAAGTCCAGCGTCACATGTGTGACGTCTTGTTTATCATCACAACTTATTTAGTGTTTCATGGACAACTTGACCTGTCGTCTTATTTTCAAACCAAGTTTTAAACTTTGATTAATACAGTAATATGCATAATTGTTAACAACTTGACTTGTCATCTTATTTTGAAAACAAGTTTTCAACTTTATTTAATACAGTAGCCTCTTACATTGTAGGCATAAATGTTAACTTGACCTGTCATCTTATTTTGAAACCAAGTTTTCAACTTTATTTAATACAGTAATATGCTTAAATGTTGTTAACAACTTGACTTGTCATCTTATTTTGAAACCAAGTTTTCAACTTCATTTAATACAGTAATATGCATAAATGTTGTTAACTTGACCTGTCATCTTATTTTAAAACCAAGTTTTCAACTTTATTTAATTCAGTAATATGCATAAATGTTGTTAACTTGACTTGTCATCTTATTTTGAAACCAAGTTTTCAACTTTAATTAATACAGTAACATCTTACATTGTAGGCATAAATGTTGTTAACAACTTGTCATCTTATTTTGAAACCAAGTTTTCAACTTTATTTTATACAGTAATATGCATACATGTTAACAACTTGACTTGTCATCTTATTTTGAAACCAAGTTTTCAACTTTATTTAATACAGTAATATGCATAAATGTTGTTAACTTGACCTGTCATCTTATTTTGAAACCAAGTTTTCAACTTTAATTAATACAGTAACCTCTTACATTGTTAGGCATAAATGTTGTTAACAACTTGTCATCTTATTTTGAAACCAAGTTTTCAACTTTATTTTATACAGTAATATGCATACATGTTGTTAACTAGACTTGTCATCTTATTTTGAAACCAAGTTTTCAACTTTAATACAGTAATATGCATACCGGTACATGTTAACTTGACTTGTCATCTTATTTTGAAACCAAGTTTTAAACTTTAATTAATACAGTAATATGCTTAAATGTTGTTAACAACTTGACTTGTCATCTTATTTTGAAATCAAGTTTTCAACTTTAATTAATACAGTAATATGCATAAATGTTGTTAACAACTTGACTTGTCATCTTATTTTGAAACCAAGTTTTCAACTTTAATTAATACAGTAACCTCTTACATTGTTAGGCATAAATGTTGTTAACAACTTGTCATCTTAATTTGAAACCAAGTTTTCAACTTTATTTTATACAGTAATATGCATACATGTTAACAACTTGACTTGTCATTTTATTTTGAAACCAAGTTTTCAACTTTATTTAATACAGTAACCTCTTACAGTGTATGCATACATGTTGTTAACTAGACTTGTCATCTTATTTTGAAACCAAGTTTTCAACTTTATTTAATACAATAATATGCTTAAATGTTGTTAACAACTTGACTTGTCATCTTATTTTGAAACCAAGTTTTCAACTTTAATTAATACAGTATTATGCATAAATGTTGTCAACAACTTGACTTCTCATCTTATTTTAAAACCAAGTTTTCAACTTTATTTAATACAGTAATATGCATAAATGTTGTTAACTTGACCTGTCATCTTATTTTGAAACCAAGTTTTCAACTTTAATACAGTAATATGCATACATGTTAACTTGACTTGTCATCTTATTTTGAAACCAAGTTTTCAACTTTAATTAATACAGTAATATGCATAAATGTTGTTAACAACTTGACTTATTATCTTATTTTGAAACCAAGTTTTCAACTTTAATTAATACAGTATTATGCATAAATGTTGTCAACAACTTGACTTGTCATCTTATTTTGAAACCAACTTTTCAACTTTAATACAGTAATATGCATACATGTTAACTTGACTTGTCATCTTATTTTGAAACCAAGTTTTCAACTTTAATTAATACAGTAATATGCATAAATGTTGTTAACTTGACCTGTCATCTTATTTTGAAACCAAGTTTTAAACTTTAATTAATACAGTAATTTGCATAAATGTTGTTAACAACTTGACTTGTCATCTTATTTTGAAACCAAGTTTTCAACTTTATTTAATACAGTAGCCTCTTACATTGTAGGCATAAATGTTAACTTGACCTGTCATCTTATTTTGAAACCAAGTTTTCAACTTTATTTAATACAGTAATATGCATAAATGTTGTTAACTTGACCTGTCATCTTATTTTGAAACCAAGTTTTAAACTTTAATTAATACAGTAATTTGCATAAATGTTGTTAACAACTTGACTTGTCATCTTATTTTGAAACCAAGTTTTCAACTTTAATTAATACAGTATTATGCATAAATGTTGTCAACAACTTGACTTGTCATCTTATTTTGAAACCAAGTTTTCAGCTTTAATTAATACAGTATTATGCATAAATGTTTTCAACAACTTGACTTGTCATCTTATTTTGAAACCAAGTTTTAAACTTTAATTAATACAGTAATATGCATAAATGTTGTCAACAACTTGACTTTGCATCTTATTTTGAAACCGAAGTTTTCAACTTTAATACAGTAATATGCATAAATGTTGTCAACAACTTGACTTGTCATATTATTTTGAAACCAAGTTTTCAACTTTAATTAATACAGTAATATGCATAAATGTCAACAACTTGACTTGTCATCTTATTTTGAAACCAAGTTTTCAACTTTAATTAATACAGTAATATGCATAAATGTTGTTAACAACTTGACTTGTCATCTTATTTTGAAACCAAGTTTTCAACTTTAATTAATACAGTATTATGCATAAATGTTGTCAACAACTTGACTTCTCATCTTATTTTGAAACCAAGTTTTAAACTTTAATTAATACAGTAATATGCATAAATGTTGTCAACAACTTGACTTGTCATCTTATTTTGAAACCAAGTTTTCAACTTTAATTAATACAGTAATATGCATAAATGTCAACAACTTGACTTGTCATCTTATTTTGAAACCAAGTTTTCAACTTTAATTAATACAGTAATATGCATAAATGTTGTCAACAACTTGACTTGTCATCTTATTTTGAAACCAAGTTTTCAACTTTAATTAATACAGTATTATGCATAAATGTTAACAACTTGACTTGTCATCTTATTTTGAAACCAGGTTTTCAACTTTAATTAATACAGTATTATGCATAAATGTTGTTAACAACTTGACTTGTCATCTTATTTTGAAACCAAGTTTTCAACTTTATTTTATACAGTAATATGCATAAATGTTGTTAACAACTTGACTTGTCATCTTATTTTAAAACCAAGTTTTCAACTTTATTTAATACAGTAGCCTCTTACACTGTAGGCATAAATGTTGTTAACTGGACTCGTTGTCTTATTTTGAAACCAAGTTTTAAACTTTAATTAATACAGTAATATGCATAAATGTTAACAACTTGACTTGTCATCTTATTTTGAAACCAAGTTTTCAACTTTATTTAATACAGTAACCTCTTACAGTGTATGCATAAATGTTGTTAACTTGACTTGTCATCTTATTTTGAAACCAAGTTTTCAACTTTATTTAATACAGTAACCTCTTACAATGTAGGCATAAATGTTGTTAGCTTGACTTGTCATCTTATTTTGAAACCAAGTTTTCAACGTTATTTAATACAGTAGCCTCTTACGCTGTAGGCATAAATGTTGTTAACTGGACTCGTCGTCTTATTTTGAAACCAAGTTTTAAACTTTATTCAATACAGTAATATGCATAAATGTTAACAACTTGACTTGTCATCTTATTTTGAAACCAAGTTTTCAACTTTATTTAATACAGTAACCTCTTACAGTGTATGCATACATGTTAACTTGACTTGTCATCTTATTTTGAAACCAAGTTTTCAACTTTATTTAATACAGTAACCTCTTACAGTGTATGCATACATGTTGTTAGCTTGACTTGTCATCTTATTTTGAAACCAAGTTTTTAACTTTTTAATACAGTAATATGCATAAATGTTAACAACTTGACTTGTCATCTTATTTTGAAACCAAGTTTTCAACTTTATTTAATACAGTAATATGCATAAATGTTGTTAACTTGACCTGTCATCTTATTTTGAAACCAAGTTTTCAACTTTAATTAATACAGTAATATGCATAAATGTCAACAACTTGACTTATCTTATTTTGAAACCAAGTTTTAAACTTTAATTAATACAGTAATATGCATAAATGTTGTCAACAACTTGACTTGTCATCTTATTTTGAAACCAAGTTTTAAACTTTAATTAATACAGTAATATGCATAAATGTTGTCAACAACTTGACTTGTCATCTTATTTTGAAACCAAGTTTTAAACTTTAATTAATACAGTATTTTGCATAAATGTTGTTAACAACTTGACTTGTCATCTTATTTTGAAACCAAGTTTTCAACTTTAATTAATACAGTAATATGCATAAATGTTGTTAACAACTTGACTTGTCATCTTATTTTGAAACCAAGTTTTCAACTTTAATTAATACAGTAATTTGCATAAATGTTAACAACTTGACTTGTCATCTTATTTTGAAACCAAGTTTTCAACTTTAATTAATACAGTAATATGCATAATTGTTGTTAACAACTTGACTTGTCATCTTATTTTGAAACCAAGTTTTCAACTTTAATTAATACAGTAATATGCATAAATGTTGTCAGCAACTTGACTTGTCATCTTATTTTGAAACCAAGTTTTCAACTTTATTTTATACAGTAATATGCATAAATGTTGTTAACAACTTGACTTGTCATCTTATTTTGAAACCAAGTTTTCAACTTTATTTTATACAGTAATATGCATAAATGTTAACAACTTGACTTGTCATCTTATTTTGAAACCAAGTTTTAAACTTTGATTAATACAGTAATATGCATAAATGTTAACAACTTGACTTGTCATCTTATTTTGAAACCAAGTTTTCAACGTTATTTAATACAGTAGCCTCTTACACTGTAGGCATAAATGTTGTTAACTGGACTCTTCGTCTTATTTTGAAACCAAGTTTTAAACTTTAATTAATACAGTAATATGCATAAATGTTAACAACTTCACTTGTCATCTTATTTTGAAACCAAGTTTTCAACTTTATTTAATACAATAACCTCTTATAGTGTATGCATACAAGTTGTTTACTTGACTTGTCATCTTATTTTGAAATCAAGTTTTCAACTTTATTTAATACAGTAACCTCTTACAATGTAGGCATAAATGTTGTTAGCTTGACTTGTCATCTTATTTTGAAACCAAGTTTTCAACTTTTTAATACAGTAATATGCATAAATGTTAACTTGACTTGTCATCTTATTTTGAAACCAAGTTTTCAACTTTTTAATACAGTAATATGCATAAATGTTAACAACTTGACTTGTCATCTTATTTTGAAACCAAGTTTTCAACTTTATTTAATACAATAACCTCTTATAGTGTATGCATACATGTTGTTAACTTGACTTGTCATCTTATTTTGAAACCAAGTTTTCAACTTTATTTAATACAGTAACCTCTTACAATGTAGGCATAAATGTTAGCTTGACTTGTCATCTTATTTTGAAACCAAGTTTTCAACTTTATTTAATACAGTAACCTCTTACAGTGTATGCATAAATGTTGTTAACTTGACTTGTCATCTTATTTTGAAACCAAGTTTTCAACTTTATTTAATACAATAACCTCTTATAGTGTATGCATACAGGTTGTTAACTTGACTTGTCATCTTATTTTGAAACCAAGTTTTCAACTTTATTTAATACAGTAACCTCTTACAGTGTATGCATACATGTTGTTAACAACTTGTCATCTTATTTTGAAACCAAGTTTTCCAACTTTATTTAATACAGTAACCTCTTACAGTGTATGCATAAATGTTGTTAACAACTTGTCATCTTATTTTGAAACCAAGTTTTCAACTTTAATTATTACAGTATCAATACAGTAATATGCATAAATGTTAACAACAACTTGACTTGTCATCTTATTATGAAACCTGGGTGTATCTCGCGTGAGAGGAAGGTGAGGGTTAATCATTTTGCAATGCAGTCTGCTGAAAATGATGAAAAGCGCCACTCTACATAGCAGGTTGAAAGTTGAAAATGCCAGAAAACACTACAATAGTGCCCCAATTTGTCACATTTCATGTGTCAGGTAAACCGCGACAAATGTGGCCGTATGAAACCCCTTCCTACTGTATGGAGCTCATCCGTTAGCCCCGAGGTTAAAGTGCAGCGGCGTGCAACAATTTGACTGTTCATGCATCTTAACGTCACTTTGTTAATTCCTGCACATGTGCACCATTAACTTGTGACCGCAGGTGTCAATGTCAGCAATAGCCTTGCCGTGTCATTTCACGCTACTGTACATACAGTAGGTGTGCTAGCTTGTTCATACACGCAAGGTTTGTTCCCTTAAAACTGCCCTTGAGCAGGGCACTTAAGTCCTGCTGGCGGATCCTTACTCCTGGAAGGGTTGAAATGCATGCAATGCATTAAAAGAAATTGAAACTATTTCAACCCAAAAAAACCAAAACAAGACCAAAAGCCTGAGGAGCCAGTAAAGGAGCTGTCATATTTAGTCGTGTCAGCATGTTTTCTTTTTTCATGCAAAGTTAGCTGGTTCTGAAATGAGTCTCTCATGTTAGGAGTGTCCTATCTTTTTCCACAATGTGCTGCTTACTAAAAAAAAGTGCAGCCACTTTGATATGCTTTAAATTTAACCTGTTTATTAATAGGATAGAACCAACCCAGTCTAGTTAGCAATACAATTGATCTGTGATTTTATTTGTATCTAAACAGGACTGTGATTGTATGTTTACTGCTCCGTCTCTAATGTAGGTTATGCTAACAATTGAGTCGAGTCGTATGATTCTCACTTAGGGTGCGAAAAGTCCTGGGTTCAAATCCCGGACAAGCCCCCACGTGTTACAGCTGGCTTATGGCCGCAACAACAAAAGTCTGTAAATAAACATTTACAGAATCTTTCGTACTGGTATATTTCTGCGGCTTATGGTTCGGTGTGGTTAATACATGTAAAAATATTTATTTATTCTAAAATTTAAAAAATCTAAAAATAGCCCGGAAAATACGGCAAATCAAATTTGACAAAAAAAAAAATGAAAAAAAATTGCAAATTACTTTATTGCTAGAGTAATAAAGGGATAAGCGGTAGAAAATGGATGGATGGATGGATAGTCATAACACACAGGTGTCAAACTCAAGGCCCGGGGGCCAGATCTGGCCCGCTACATCATTCTATGTGGCCCACAAAAGCCTCGGAAAAATATGTGGTAATAAAATATTTTTTTTACTAAATGCAAATAATTATTTGGATTTTGACAGGAAAAAATGCGTCTCTTCTAAACGTTATTATCTGATCATGCCAATTACATTACATTACATTACTATATAGTGTATTATGTCCGGCTTCCTCCCACCTCCAAAAACATGCACCTGGGGATAGGTTGATTAGCAACACTAAATGGTCCCTAGTGTGTGAATGTGAGTGTGATGCGATGAGGTGGCGACTTGTCCAGGGTCTACCCCGCCTTCCGCCCGAATGCAGCTGAGATAGGCTCCAGAACCCCCCGCGACCTCAAAAGGGACAAGCCGTAGAAAATGGATGGATGGATATAGTGTATTAGAAAAATATGTTAAAGTTATAATAATAATCATAATAGATTTTATTTGTAAAAAGCCCTTTACATTGAGTAAACAACCTCAAAGTGCTACAGTGTATAAAAAATAAAAAATAAAAAATACAAAGATAGTAAAAAATTAATAAAAATAAAAACTAGAACAGCCAAATAGCTAAAACTAGTATGCATATATATCCCCAAAAGGGACAAGCGGTAGAAAATGGATGGATGGATATAGTGTATTACAAAAATATGTTAAAGTTATAATAATAATCATAATAGATTTTATTTGTAAAAAGCACTTTACATTGAGTAAACAACCTCAAAGTGCTACAGTGTATAAAAAAAATAAAATAAAAAGATAATAAAAAATTAATAAAAATAAAAACTAGAACAGCCAAATAGCTAAAACTAGTATGCATATATATATAAAAAAAAGGCTTTTTTAAAAAGAAGGGTTTTTAAGCCTCTTTTAAAACGCATCCACAGTCTGTGGTGCCCTCAGGTGGTCAGGGAGAGCGTTCCACAGACTGGGAGCGGCGTAGCAGAAAGTTAAAGTACCAATGACTGTCACACACACACTCCGGTGTGGTGAAATTTATCCTCTGCATTTGACCCACCTCCTTGTTCACCCCCTGGGAGGTGAGGGGAGCAGTGGGCAGCACCGGTGCCGCGCCCGGGAATAATTTTTGGTGATTTAACCCCCAATTCCAACCCTTGATGCTGAGTGCCAAGCGGGGAGGTAATGGCTCCCATTTTTATAGTCTTTGGTATGATTTGGCCGGGGTTTGAACTCACAACCTTAGCAAAGATAACATTAGCTTGTACATAAAAAAAATCTAATAATTGAGTGCATAGGCAATAATGTAATAATATGAGGTGATTACTGGTACACATTTATATCAATGCTGTCAAATGACGTATTTAAAAAAAATCAGGTACATGTAAATATTGATTAATCACAGGTTATTGCATGCATGCATAATTTAAATACATTTAAAAAAAAAAAGTAGCCCCTATGAAGGCAACCATTATTGCGATGTGGACCTCAATGAAAACAAGTTTGACACCCCTGTCATAACACAACCTTTTTCATGTTTTTATTATATTTCTTTAGTTTGTAAAATTTTTGCAAACTAAAGAAATATTTTAAAAAAACATAAAAAAGGCCATGTTTCATCTTTTGAATTTTCAGTAAAGGTGAAACACAAAAATATATTAAAAAAAAAAAAATTTAAGTTTGGAAGATCTGATTAGGTATTTAAGGCTTTGTGTTTGATTGCATTACGATGACTTTTCTCAATTCCACACTAGGGATGTCCCAATCCGATATTTGGATCGGATCGGCTGCCGATATTTGCCAAAAATTGCGTATCGGCAAGGCATGGGAAAATGCCGATCCAGATCCAGTTTAAAAAAAAAACTCCGGTCCGTGTTTTCCAACGCACCTATTTAAATAATACATTCCACTTTTCTGCTGCTCCCTAATTTCCGTTCCGCATTTTCCAGCACACCTTCAACACATCCACAATTCTCACGCAGTTGCTTTTAGCTGCTGGCATTACACGACAGGCTCTTCTCACTCTTTCCTGTGTCTCCCTCTCACAGACAGCGAGCGCACCTTCTTACACACGTCACATACTGTCACGTCATACGTCACATACTGTCACGTCATACGTCACATACTGTCACGTCATACGTCACATACGTATACGTCCTCTCTCAGCAGAGAGCGAGGTAGAGGCAAAGCTAACTTTAGCTGTGATGCTAGCGCAGCCGCTAAGGTGCGCGCCTGCTCAAGCGTCCTCTGCGCACGGCAAATCTATGCCACGCACAAAATCAAATAAAAAAATAAGCGCATAACAATTTTCGACACACGGACACGACAGAGACAACAGTTTTCGTCATCATTGTTCAAATATTGTGACGTCTGTCGAGACGCTTATCTCCGTTCGGTGCCACACGTCCACACCATCAAAATGCCGAGGCAAACATTTCCACATCAACACCGTATGAAAAAATGAGTGATTTTTTTAGTTGTGATTTCCTTCTCTGCATGAAAGTTTAAAAGTAGCATATATTAATGCAGTATGAAGAAGAATGTTTTAATGTAGACATGCAAGCCTTGAAAGAACATTTTGAAAATCAAGACTACATTTCCTGCAAATGGGTGCATTTCTACCCTATATTTTAACTTTAGATTTATTCTCATATCAAACTCTTTTGGCTGTCTTTTTGACACTTACATCCCTCCACACCCTGGATTATAAAAAATGTAAATAATTCAATGTGATTATCTTGTGTGATGACTGTATTATGATGATAGTATATATCTGATAGTATATATCTGTATCATGAATCAATTTAAGTGGACCCCGACTTAAACAAGTTGAAAAACTTATTGGGGTGTTACCATTTAGTGGTCAATTGTACGGAATATGTACTTCACTGTGCAACCTACTAATAAAAGTCTCAATTAATCAATCAAAACACATAGAATCATCATACTGCTGTGATTATATGCATCAAGTGTTCATTCAAGGCTAAGGCAAAATATGGAGATATATATCGTGTATCGCAATATGGCCTTAAAATATGGCAATATTAAAAAAAGGCCATATCGCCCAGCCCTAGTTCAATGATGCCATTTCTGTTTGTCATGTATAATTGTGTCTATTTTGTGTTTATCCTTGAATAAACAGGTCAGTTTCTTGTTACCAACCATTGTGTATTATTCAAACTCCCCTAATTCAGCTGGCTAGTTGTTATCAAGAGTACTAAAACCCTTTTCAACATGATTCTGACAACTAAGTAGGCTAAATAACTTTAAACTTTAATACATGCTCGGATAGGCCAGTATCGGTCAGTATCGGTATCGGTCAGTATCGGTATCGGATCGGAAATGCAAAAACAATATCGGATCGGAAGTGCAAAAACCTGGATCGGGACATCCCTATTCCACACACACATTAGAGTTTGCAGGCTCGTTGTATTGCTCAGCAAGTAAGAACAGTGCCAAAAGCATTTTTATATTCCTACCTATTTTTCCAAATCATCTTTGGAAAACACCCAGGTGCCACATAATGCACAAAAAAACCCACCCTTAAATATGATGTTACGGTACTAGACCAGGGATGTCAAAGTGGTTTTCATTAAGGGCCACATGGCAGGTATGGCTGCCATCAAAGGGCCGCGTGTAACAGTGAATAATGTATGAATTTGCCTCTGGATTTCATTATTAATTATATACATTTAATTTAAGTAGACTGTCCATTTTACAGTCAAAACTTGACATTCACAAAATTTTACTGTAATTTTTTTTTTTTTTTTTTTTTTTTTTTTTTAACAGTACCACTGTTTTTTTTGGGGGGTGGAAAGCTGGCAGTTTAGTTGCCAGATTTTTTGTGTTAAATTGACATTGTTTTTTTGCAACATTAATTACCGTATTTTCCGCACCATAAGGCGCCCTGGGTTATAAGCCGCGCCTTCAATGAACGGCATATTTCAAAACTTTGTCCACCTATAAGCCGCCCCGTGTTATAAGCCGCATCTAACTGCGCTAAAGGGAATGTCAAAAAAACAGTCAGATAGGTCAGTCAAACTTTAATAATATATTAAAAACCAGCGTGATGTGGGCGCGCATGGAGTCGTATATCAACATGGACGGAGCTGCGTGAAAAAAGCCACCCGGCCTCTTCGCGTAAACTTACCTTAACCACTCGCTCATCTTTTCTTCATCCATCCCTTCGAGTTAGCTTTTATGATGACGCCGGCTGGAAAGGTCTCTTTTGGCAAGGTCTTCCTTTTGAATATCACCATGGGTGGAAGTTTCTGGCCATTAGCATGGCAAGCTAGAACCACAGTGAAGGATGACTTCTCATTCCCTGTGGTGCGAATATTCACCGTACGTGCTCCCGTTGTATCCACAGTGCGGTTCACAGGAATATCAAAAGTCAGTGGAACCTCGTCCATGTTGATAATGTTCTCTGGCCGGATCTTTTTTTCAGCTATCTTGTTTTTACAATATGCACGGAAAGTAGCCAGCTTTTCTTGAAAGTCTTTAGGCAGTTGCTGTGAAATAGTAGTCCGTGTGCGGATGGAGAGATTGCGTCTTTTCATGAACCGGAAACCTGTCGCTTAGTAGGAGCCATTTTGTGGTCTTTACAGATGTAAACACACAAAGGAAATGAAACGTAATATCCGCGCGCTTCTTCTTCTTCTACGGGGGCGGGTGGTTGCTTACAGTAGAAGAAGAAGCGCTTCCTGTTCTATGGGGGCGGGTGCTTACCTTGGCGGTTGCTTGCGTAGAAGAAGAAGCACTTCCTCTTCTACGGGGAAAAAAGATGGCGGCTGTTTACCGTAGTTGCGAGACCGAAACTTTATGAAAATGAATCTTAATATTAATCCATATATAAAGCGCACCGGGTTATAAGGCGCACTGTCAGCTTTTGAGAAAATTTGTGGTTTTTAGGTGCGCCTTATAGTGCGGAAAATACGGTAATGGAAAAACAGCACAAGTTTTTTTTTTTTATTCTGGCAACTTAGCTGCCAGTTTTTCGACCGTACAAACAAATGTACCATCTTTCCATTTACAGTAATACTCCGTTAAAAACAACAACTGTAGATTTGACAGTCAAAAACTGGCAGCTCAGTCAACAGAATTTTAACGCAAAAGAACAGTAGTTTTTTTTTATAGTAATTTATAGTAATATGCTGTAAAGAACAACGTAAAATGTATTGTCATTTTTATTAATTTGCTGGGTAGTTTGCTGTAAAGTTAAGTATTTTTATTTAGACAAAAACATGTTTGGAAAGTGATAATATACTGTAATATTTGTTGCAATATTGGATACTATTAAAGTTTAAAAGGTATGCAATTTCAAGCAGTACATATATTTTTTCTGTCGAAAATCAATTACATTTAGTGAGAAAATATGAAGTCCTTTATTGACACATATCATTTCCAGGGCCAGATAAAATGATGTCGCGTGTGTTCTAGACCACGGTACAGTACCTTACCAGGCTTTTCAAATATTCCTAAAATAAGAGAGAACAGACTCAAAAGCAACCTTGACTCGCGACAAAAAAAAACCCGCTCTCCTTTTACAAGGTTGTCATGGTGACTTCATTTTTATTTTCTCTTTCCATGACAGCCCAACCGGTACGGTCTGTTGCCATAGCGATGCCATCCCCGCGTACGTCTGGTGGATTGTGTGCGTCACTGCCTTCTATTCACTCAACACTAATTTGACTTAACGCTGCTCAGCGAGACATCAAATCTGCCCCAAAAAATCTTGTCTTTCAAATAGTGCTGGTTTAAAAGCTTTCATTATTCCAGCCATCATTTACAGGAATTAGGCCTTGAGCTGTCATAACACTGATATGACCACACACACACACACACACACACACACACACACACACACACACACACACACACACACACACACACACACACACACACACACACACACACACACACGCGCGTTAGTATGAATTGGCTGGGATCAGGCAGTGTTTCCTTTTTGGCTTTCCATGAGACCCACCTTTCCTCTGTAAAACACGTCCTATTGCACGTGTGTGTGTGTGTGTGTGTGTGTGTGTGTGTGTGTGTGTGTGTGTGTGTGTGTGTGTGTGTGTGTG
>NC_084568.2:1565000-1567500 GCF_033978685.3 Nerophis lumbriciformis
ACAAGCTTTCTTATATTTGCATAGTTTGTATATATTATTAATGTTGTAAATACACATCTTTATATATCTAGAAAGGGTGGTCCTAAAGAGGCATTTTTTGGAGGTCTCAAGAAGGTAACAAATACAAGAGTGTGTGTGTGTGTGTGTGTGTGTGTGTGTGTGTGTGTGTGTTCTTGTATTTCTACCCTTCTTGAGACATCAGCAAGGAAAAGTAGCTTCCATATGAGGACCGGTGAACAAGTGAGAATCTAAATCATGGTCCCAATACGGAAAACCATTGCATCTAGTAAAGAGCCAAATACTAGAGTCCGTGAACATTGCTCCAAAGTCAGGATTTTTTTTGTTGATTTAATGTGTATACAAAAGTAGAAATTTTTGAGTGAAATTATGACTTTTGTCATCATTTTGTCAAGTAACATTTCCGATTATTGTTATAATATTGCCAAAATGTTGAAGTTTTCCTATAAAATTGTGATTTTCGTCGGGTAAAATTACGACTCTTTTCATAAAATTGCCAACATTTTAAGCTTTTCTTGTAAAATGTCGACTGTTATTGAGTAAAATTCCAACTTTTATCATAATATTGCACAAATGTTCCGTTTTTCTTGTAAAATTTTGACTTGCGTTGAGCAAAATTAGGACTTTATCCCGCCAACATTAAAAGTTTTTCTTGTGAAATTGTGACCTATTTCTTGTGAAATTCCAACTCATTTTTCACAACAAGCCTTCCTATATTTGCATAATTTGTATATATTATTAATGTTGTAAATACACATCTTTATATATCTAGAAAGGCTGGTCCTAAAGAGGCATTTTTCGGAGGTCCCAAGAAGGTAACAAATACAAGAGTGTGTGTATGTGTGTGTTTTCTTGTATTTCTACCCTTCTTGAGACATCAGCAAGGAAAAGTAGCTTCCATATGAGGACCGGTGAACAAGTTAGGATCGAAATCATGGTCCCAATACAGAAATCCATTGCATCCATTAGAGAGCCAAATACTAGAGTCCATGAACATTGCTCCAAAGTCAAGATTTTTTTTTTTTTGTTGATTTAATGTGCATACAAAAGTAGAAATTTTTGAGTGAAATTATGACTTTTGTCATCATTTTGCCAAGTAAAATTTCCGATTATTATTATAATATTGCCAAAATGTTGAAGTTTTCCTATAAAATTGTGACTTTTGTCGGGTAAAATTACGACTCTTTTCATAAAATTGCCAACATTTTAAGCTTTTCTTGTAAAATGTCGACTGTTATTGAGTAAAATTACAACTTTTATCATAATATTGCACAAATGTTCCGTTTTTCTTGTAAAATTTTGACTTGCGTTGAGTAAAATTAGGACTTTAATTATAATCCTGCCAAAAGGTTTTCTTGTAAAATTTTGACCTTTTTCCAGTGAAATTCCAACAAATTTTTCACAACAAGCTTTCTTATATTTGCATAGTTTGTATATATTATTAATGTTGTAAATACACATCTTTATATATCTAGAAAGGGTGGTCTTAAAGAGCCATTTTTTGGAGGTCTCAAGAAGGTAACAAATCCAAGAGTGTGTGTGTGTGTGTGTGTGTGTGTGTGTGTGTGTGTGTGTGTGTGTGTGTGTGTGTGTGTGTGTGTGTGTGTGTCTGTGTGTGTTTGTATTTCTACCCTTCTTGAGACATCAACAAGGAAAAGTCGCTTTCATATGAGGACCAGTGAACAAGTTAGGATCGAAATCATGGTCCCAATACGGAAAACCATTGCATCCAAAAAAGAGCCAAATACTAGAGTCCGTGAACATTGCTCCAAAGTCTGGATTTTTTTTGTTGATTTAATGTGCATACAAAAGTAAACATTTTTGAGTAAAATTATGACTTTTGTCATCATTTTGCCAAGTAACATTTCTGATTATTGTTATAATATTGCCAAAATGTTAGTTTTCCTATAAAATTGTGACTTTTGTCGGGTAAAATTACGACTCTTTTCATAAAATTGCCAACATTTTAAGCTTTTCTTGTAAAATTGCGACTGTTGTTGAGTAAAGTTCCAACTTTTATCAAGTTAGAATCTAAATCATGGTCCCAATACAGAAAACCATTGCATCCAATAGAGAGCCAAATACTAGAGTCTGTGAACATTGCTCCAAAGTCAGGATTTTTTTTTGTTGATTTAATGTGCATACAAAAGTAGAAATTTTTGAGTGAAATTATGACTTTTGTCATCATTTTGCCAAGTAAAATTTCCGATTATTATTATAATATTGCCAAAATGTTGAAGTTTTCCTATAAAATTGTGACTTTTGTCGGGTAAAATTACGACTCTTTTCATAAAATTGCCAACATTTTAAGCTTTTCTTGTAAAATGTCGACTGTTATTGAGTAAAATTACAACTTTTATCATAATATTGCACAAATGTTCCGTTTTTCTCGTAAAATTTTGACTTGCGTTGAGTAAAATTAGGACTTTTATTATAATCCCGCCAAAAGGTTTTCTTGTGAAATTGTGACCTTTTTCCAGTG
>NC_084568.2:1572500-1690000 GCF_033978685.3 Nerophis lumbriciformis
TAAACATTTTTGAGTAAAATAATGACTTTTGTCATCATTTTGCCAAGTAACATTTCCAATTATTATTATAATATTGCCAAAATGTTAGTTTTCCTATAAAATTGTGACTTTTGTCGGGTAAAATTACGACTCTTTTCATAAAATTGCCAACATTTTAAGCTTTTCTTGTAAAATTGCGACTGTTATTGAGTAAAATTCCAACTTTTATCATAACATTGCACAAATGTTCCGTCTTTCTTGTAAAATTTTGACTTGCGTTGAGTAAAATTAGGACTTTATCCCGCCAACATAAAAAGTTTTTTTTGTGAAATTGTGACCTATTTCTTGTGAAATTCCAACTCATTTTTCACAACAAGCTTTCTTATATTTACATAGTTTGTATATATTATTAATGTTGTAAATACACATCTTTATATATCTAGAAAGGGTGGTCCTAAAGAGGCATTTTTTGGAGGTCTCAAGAAGGTAACAAATACAAGAGTGTATGTGTGTGTGTGTGTGTTCTTGTATTTCTACCCTTCTTGAGACATCAGCAAGGAAAAGTTGCTTCCATATGAGGACCGGTGAACAAGTTAGGATCGAAATCATGGTCCCAATACGGAAAACCATTGCATCCAATAGAGAGCCAAATACTAGAGTCCGTGAACATTGCTCCAAAGTCTGGATTTTTTTTTGTTGATTTAATGTGCATACAAAAGTAAACATTTTTGAGTAAAATTATGACTTTTGTCATCATTTTGCTATGTAAAATTTCGGATTATTATTATAATATTGCCAAAATGTTGAAGTTTTCCTTTAAAATTGTGACTTTTGTCGGGTAAAATTACGACTCTTTTCATAAAATTGCCAACATCTTAAGCTTTTCTTGTAAAATTGCGACCGTTATTGAGTAAAATTCCAACTTTTATCATAATATTGCACAAATGTTCCGTTTTTCTTGTAAAATTTTGACTTGCGTTGAGTAAAATTAGGACTTTTATTATAATCCCGCCAAAAGGTTTTCTTGTGAAATTGTGACCTTTTTCCTGTAATATTCCAACTCACTTTTCACAACAAGCTTTCTTGTATTTGCATAGTTTGTATATATTATTAATGTTGTAAATACACATCTTTATATATCTAGAAAGGGTGGTCCTAAAGAGGCATTTTTTTGGAGGTCTCAAGGAGGTAACAAATACAAGTGTGTGTGTGTGTGTGTGTGTGTGTGTGCGTGTGTGTGTGTGTCCGCTTGTTCCCACATCCAAACCTCTGGGGCGTAAAGTCTGCCCGCTCAAAGACAGATGCGGGCGCAGACCTGGCCTGAACCCGCCGAAGAGAGAGGAAAGAGAACATTATTTTTCTGGGACTGACAAAAAGATTTAGTAGTGAAGGGTGGGAGAGGGCAGAAGGCTTGAATTGAAGGAAATGGAAGGACACACCTGTGAGCTTACAACCAGTGACATTTACTGTTCATAAAATGTGCTGAAAGGGAACAATCATTTAGCATTCATCATGTGGTTTAACCTCCAAAAAAACACAAATTATTTCTTTTTTCAGGCTTACGCATTTTTGGTGGAAAAAGGCGCTGTAATACAAAACACAAAATTACAAAATGCGCAAGTGATTGTTTTTTTTGTTTGTAAAATACCACAACGGAGACTGTTGAACAACTTAAGCTGTACATCAAGCAAGAACGGGGAAAGAATTCCAGCTGAGAAGCTTCAAAAATGTGTCTCCTCAGTTCCCAAACGTTTACTGAGTGTTGTTAAAAGGAAAGGCTATGTAACACAGTGGTAAAAATGCCCCTCTGACAACTTTTTTGCCATTTGTTGCTGCCATTAAATTCCAAGTTCATTATTATTTGCAAAAAAAAAATAAGTTGAACATGAAATATCTTGTCTTTGCAGTCTATTCAATTGAATATAAGTAGGAAAGGATTTGCAAATCTGTTTTTATTTATCATTTACACAATGTGACAACTTCACTGCTGTTAGGTTTTGTAGAACACAAATTTCCAAAATGTGTAACTGATTAAAAGAAATAGACCAAAAAAAGTCCAAAGCATTGGACACTGGTTTTAAGGAAACAAACAATAGTCGTCATTTTTCTCTTCTCTCTTTAAAGAATTATTGGCACAGTTAAGAAACAAAAAACTAATTTCCCGAAAAGTGAAACTGACAAAATAATTTTTGGGCCTATTTCTTTTGCCAGAGTTACACTTTAGGGTGGGAAAAAAAAATCCCTGTTATGAAATGGTGTCTGTCCAACAAGCCTTTCAAGAGTACTGTGGTAATAATAAGCTGATCCCAATAGGAAGACATCCTTTCTGCCACTCTCACTCTCCATTACATAACACCTCCTCCTCCTCCTCCATAGCCTGTGTGCACATTTTTGTTTTTAGTTTTGCTTTCTGTGCCTCACATGGTCTCTTGGGCTGAATTTGTGTTCTTAGCCAGCACCCGCCTCTAATTATTTGGGTGTGTTTTCTTTGCAGACGCAGCGTCACATGGTGCACCTTTTTTAAGCATCCTTTTGATCCTGTGTGTGTGTGTGTGAGTGTGTTCTTGTATTTCTGCCCTTCTTGAGACATGAAGAAGGAAAAGTATCTTCCATATGAGGAGGTGTGAACAAGTGATGACATAAATCAATAACATTGCATCTAATAGAGAATGTCTCATTTGCACCCCTGCTGGTGACATCTATCAAAATGAGGGTGGTCCCAAAAAAGAGGGATTTTTCTAATTGACTGTGTGTCGCTTTTAAAAGTGCTCCCCCCTCTGGTCAACATATGAAATAACAAGTGTGTGTAAGAAATTGAAATGCGCCCCCTTTAGCCAAAATTGATAAAACAAATAAAATAAATATGTATATAGAGACATACTATAATAAGTTGAAGTAAATAATGAAGATTAAAAACCAATTACAAACAAAATTAATTAATTAATTAATACAGTAAATAAATAAACTAAAAGCAGTGTTTTTCTCTCTATGTGTCTACTTTTTACTTATAAAATTTGGAACAATTTCTCATATTCTTTCCATTTCTGTAATACTGCAATATTTTATCGTAAAATTCTTACTTTTTTAATGTAACATTTTTACTTTTTTAATGTAAAATGTTTACTTTTTAATGCATTTGTCATAAAATTCTGACCTTTATCACAATATTGACAATGTTTTTGTTGTTCTTGTAAAATAGTGACATTTTTTGAGTAAAATTATGACTTTTGTCATCATTTTGCCATGTAAAATTCCGATTACTATTATTATATTGGCAACATTTTAAAGTGTTCTGATAAAATTGTGACTTTTTCATAAAGTTGCCAAAATTGTAATCTTTTCTTGTGAAATTGCGACTGTTATTGAGTAAAATTCCAACTGTTTTCATAATACTGCACAAATGTTCAGGTTTTCTTGTAAAATGTTGACTTGCGTTGTGTAAAATGATGACTTTTATTACAATACTGCCAAAATTTTAAGTTTTTCTTGTGAAACGGCGACCTTTTTCTTGTGAAATTCCAATTCATTTTTCACAACAAGCTTTTTTATATTTGCATAGTATGTATATATTATTAATGTTGTAAATACACATCTTTATATATCTAGAAAGGCTGGTCGTAAAGAGGTAGGCATTTTTCTCAGGTCTCAAGAAGGTAACAAATACAAGCATGTGTGTGTGTGTGTGTTATTGTATTTCTACCGCACTTGAGACATGACGAAGGAAAAGTATCTTCCATATGAGGAGGTGTGAACAAGTGATGACATAAATCAATAACATTGCATCTAATAGAGAATGTCTCATTTGCACCCCTGCTGGTGACATCTATCAAAATGAGGGTGGTCCCAAAAAGGAGGGATTTTTCTAATTGACTGTGTGTCGCTTTTAAAAGTGCTCCCCCCTCTGGTCAACATATGTAATAACAAGTGTGTGTAACAAATTTAAATGCGCCCCCTCTGGCCAACATGTGTAATAACAAGTGTGTGTAAAAATTGAAATGAGCTCCTTTGGACAAAATTAATAAAACAAATAAATACATATGTATATAGAGATATACTGTAAAAACTTGAAGTAAATAATGAAGATTAAAAACCAATTACAAACAAAAAAATAAATTAACTAAAAGCAGTCTTTTTCTCACAATGCGTCGACTTTTTAGTTATAAAATTAGGAACAATTTCTCATATTCTTTATGTTTCTGGAATACTGCAATATTTTCTCGTAAAATTATGTAAAATTATTACTTTTTAATGCAAAATGGTGATGTTTGTCATATAAAATTCTGACCTTTATCCCAATATTGCCAATTTTTTTTGTTGTTCTTGTAAAATAGTGACATTTTTCGAGTAAAATTATGACTTTTGTCATCATTTTGCCAAGTAAAATTCCGATTACTATTATTATATTGGCAACATTTTAAAGTTTTCTCATAAAATTGTGACTTTTTAATAAAGTTGCCAACATTTTAAGCTTTTCTTGTGAAACTGCGACCTTTTTCTTGTGAAATTCCAATTAATTTTTCACAACAAGCTTTTTTATATTTACATAGTATGTATATATTATTAATATTGTAAATACACATCTTTATATATCTAGAAAGGCTGGTCCTAAAGAGGTAGGCATTTTTCTCAGGTCTCAAGAAGGTAACAAATACAAGCATGTGTGTGTGTGTGTGTGTGTGTGTGTGTGTGTGTGTGTGTGTGTGTGTGTGTGTGTTATTGTATTTCTACCGCACTTGAGACATGAAGAAGGAAAAGTATCTTCCATATGAGGAGGTGTGAACAAGTGATGACATAAATCAATAACATTGCATCTAATAGAGAATGTCTCATTTGCACCCCTGCTGGTGACATCTATCAAAATGAGGGTGGTCCCAAAAAGGAGGGATTTTTCTAATTGACTGTGTGTCGCTTTTAAAAGTGCTCCCCCCTCTGGTCAACATATGAAATAACAAGTGTGTGTAAGAAATTGAAATGCGCCCCCTTTAGCCAAAATTGATAAAACAAATAAAATAAATATTTATATAGAGACATACTGTAATAACGAAGTAAATAATGAAGATTAAAAACCAATTACAACCAAAATAAATTAATTAATTAATACAGTAAATAAATAAATAAACTAAAAGCAGTGTTTTTCTCCCTATGTGTCTACTTTTTACTTATAAAATTTGGAACAATTTCTCATATTCTTTCCGTTTCTGTAATACTGCAATATTTTATCGTAAAATTCTTACTTTTTTAATGTAAAATTTTTACTTTTTAAATGTAAAATGTTTACTTTTTAATGCATTTGTCATAAAATTCTGACCTTTATCACAATATTGACAATGTTTTTGTTGTTCATGTAAAATAGTGACATTTTTTTGAGTAAAATTATGACTTTTGTCATCATTTTGCCAAGTAAAATTCCGATTACTATTATTATATTGGCAACATTTTAAAGTGTTCTGATAAAATTGTGACTTTTTCATAAAGTTGCCAAAATTTTAATCTTTTCTTGTGAAATTGCGACTGTTATTGAGTAAAATTCTAACTGTTATCATAATACTGCACAAATGTTCAGTTTTTCTTGTAAAATGTTGACTTGCGTTGTGTAAAATGATGACTTTTATTACAATACTGCCAAAATTTTAAGTTTTTCTTGTGAAACTGCGACCTTTTTCTTGTGAAATTCCAATTCATTTTTCACAACAAGCTTTTTTATATTTGCATAGTATGTATATATTATTAATGTTGTAAATACACATCTTTATATATCTAGAAAGGCTGGTCCTAAAGAGGTAGGCATTTTTCTCAGGTCTCAAGAAGGTAACAAATACAGATATCAACAAGGAAAAGTACCTTCCATATAAGGAGGTGTGAACAAGTTAGGACATAAATCATGGTCCCAATATGGAAAAACATTGCATCTAATAGAGAATGTCTCATTTGCACCCCTGGTGGTGACATCTATCAAAATGAGGGTTGTCCCAAAAAGGAGGGATTTTTCTAATTGACTGTGTGTCCCTTTTAAAAGTGCTCCCCCTCTGGTCAACATATGAAATAACAAGTGTGTGTAAAAATGTGAAGTGCTCCCCCTCCGGTCAACATATGAAATAACAAGTGTGTGTACAATTGCTCCCCATCTGGTCAACATATGAAATAACAAGTGTGTGTACAATTTTGAAGTGCTCTCCCTCAGGTCAACATATGAAATAACAAATGTGTGTACAATTTTGAAGTGCTCCCCCTCTGGTCAACATATGTAATAATATCTTTGTGTAAGAAATTGAAATGTGCCCCCTTTAGCCAAAATGTATTAAAATCAATCCATAAATAAGTATGTATATAGAGACATACTGTAATAACTTTAAGTAAATAATAAAGACTAAAAACTAATTACAAACAAAAAAAATAATATCTAAAAGCTTTCCTTTTTTATATTTGCATAGTATGTATATATTATTAATGTTGTAAAAAAAAATCTTTATATATCTAGAAAGGGTGGTCCTAAAGAGAGAGGCATTTTTCGGAGGTCTCAAGAATGTAGCAAATACAAAAGTGTGTGTGTGTGTGTGTGTGTTGCAGCACTCCTATATTCTGGGCTCGCTGCTGTTGTTGTTCTTGGCTTCTTATCTGAGGACTGT
Source organism: Nerophis lumbriciformis (assembly GCF_033978685.3). Lineage (NCBI taxonomy): Eukaryota > Metazoa > Chordata > Actinopteri > Syngnathiformes > Syngnathidae > Nerophis > Nerophis lumbriciformis. Next base: position 1,579,106 of record NC_084568.2, read on the forward strand.
CTGTCCAATGGGAAACATCAACAGTCCTCCACTTTATTTACAAGGCTGTGCAGCACACATTCATCACTCCTGCACATGCTTCTTCTATTGGTAATCATGACATAATGCCAGTCCAGGGGTTTCTCTGCAAGATAATAAGCTAAAGTGGTAGCTTCAGGCACATTGTCAGCTCGTTGTGGCTGCAACACAAAATGTCTTTGCAATTTCGGACGTTACCGTACATTCTTCCGGGTAGCAAGCAGGTGGCGTAGGTATCCAAAAAAAGTGTTAACAAAAAACGTCGCCCCAGGCTAGGTTCTGAAATGTCTTGTATAACCTTTTTTTATAGATATGGTAACGATAAAAAAGGTTATACAAGACATTTCAGAACCTCTGACATATATCACCAATGTATCATTTTTAACCGGTAAATTCCCTGATATAATGAAAATTGCAAAAGTCGTACCAATTTATAAGAATGGAGACGTACACCAGTTTACTAACTACACACCAGTTTCATTACTTCCACAATTCTCCAAAATCTTGGAAAAATTATTCAATAGTCGATTAGATTTATTTATTAACAAAAGTGGGACGCTTGTGGAGAACCAATATGGATTCCGAGCAAATATCTCAACATCAATAGCCCATCCATCCATCCATCTTCTTCCGCTTATCCGAGGTCGGGTCGCGGGGGCAGCAGCCTAAGCAGGGAAGCCCAGACTTCCCTCTCCCCAGCCACTTCGTCCAGCTCTTCCTGTGGGACCCCGAGGCGTTCCCAGGCCAGCCGGGAGACATAGTCTTCCCAACGTGTCCTGGGTCTTCCCCGCGGCCTCCTACCGGTCAGACGTGCCCTAAACACCTCCCGAGGGAGGCGATCGGGTGGCATCCTGACCAGATGCCCGAACCACCTCACCTGACTCCTCTCCATGTGGAGGAGCAGCGGCTTTACTTTGAGCTCCTCCCGGATGGCAGAGCTTCTCACCCTATCTCTAAGGGAGAGCCCCGCCACCCGGCGGAGGAAACTCATTTGGGCCGCTTGTACCCGTGATCTTGTCCTTTCGGTCATAACCCAAAGCTCATGACCATAGGTGAGGATGGGAACGTAGATCGACCGGTAAATTGAGAGCTTTGCCTTCCGGCTCAGCTCCTTCTTCACCACAACGGATCGATACAGCGTCCGCATTACTGAAGATGCCGCACCGATCCGCCTGTCGATCTCACGATCCACTCTTCCCTCACTCGTGAACAAGACTCCGAGGTACTTGAACTCCTCCACTTGGGGCAAGATCTCCTCCCCAACCCGGAGATGGCATTCCACTCTTTTCCGTGCGAGAACCATGTACTCGGACTTGGAGGTGCTGATTCTCATCCCAGTCGCTTCACACTCGGCTGCGAACCGATCCAGCGAGAGCTGAAGATCCTGGCCAGATGAAGCCATCAGGACCACATCATCTGCAAAAAGCAGAGACCTAATCCTGCAGCCACCAAACCAGATCCCCTCAACGCCTTGACTGCGCCTAGAAATTCTGTCCATAAAGGTTATGAACAGAATGGGTGACAAAGGGCAGCCTTGGCGGAGTCCAACCCTCACTGGAAACGTGTCCGACTTACTGCCGGCAATGCGGACCAAGCTCTGACACTGATCATACAGGGAGCGGACTGCCACAATAAGACAGTCTGATACCCCATACTCTCTGAGCACTCCCCACAGGACTTCCCGAGGGACACGGTCAAATGCCTTCTCCAAGTCCACAAAGCACATGTAGACTGGTTGGGCAAACTCCCATGCACCCTCAAGGACCCTGCCGAGAGTATAGAGCTGGTCCACAGTTCCACGACCAGGACGAAAACCACACTGTTCCCCCTGAATCCGAGGTTGGACTATCCGGCGTAGCCTCCTCTCCAGTACACCTGAATAGACCTTACCGGGAAGGCTGAGGAGTGTGATCCCACGATAGTTAGAACACACCCTCCGGTTCCCCTTCTTAAAGAGAGGAACCACCACCCCGGTCTGCCAATCCAGAGGTACCGCCCCCCGATGTCCAACTTTAGCATTTTATTCATTACATTTTGAAGCTCTCAGAAGCCAAGTTATGTTATATTCATGTTATCTTTATGCAAGTTAGAAGTATCAATTATCTAAACACAGTTTTGTTTGCATATTTTCAGGATGTAGATATATATATATATATATATATGTATGAAATACTTGACTTGGTGAATTCTAGCTGTCAATATACTCCTCCCCTCTTAACCACGCCCCCACCCCCCACCTCCCGAAATCGGAGGTCTCAAGGTTGGCAAGTATGATTGCAGAGGACGCCGGCTGTCAGCAGGCGATGATGACACACAGGCCTGCGTCGGCGTTGTGTCCCAGCCGTGATCGTGTCTCCGTCCCTCGGGGCCGTGCCACAGAGAGCAGCTGGAGGAGAGGACAATGTCTCCTGAGCTCCTCTTCCTTTCATCCCCTCGCTCCTCTCCTCCTCCTTATCGTGCTCCTCTTTGTGCGCACGCTTTTGTACTCCTGGTCACATTGTCAGTGCAGGTGTCACGGATCAAGTTGCCTTTGGAACCAAAAAAAAAAAAACCCCGAAGCTACGACTTCGGATTGTTAGCCAGAAATCCAAAACGCGAAGGAGAAACCTTGAAAGGGAAATGTCAAGATAATCTCTAGGGGAGTGTTTTGAACTCCTGTTTTAATGCATGTTAATGCCAGCCAGAAGGTTTGTCATAGAATGAATGTCTCATCTTCCCACATATATTATAATATATATCATTTTGCTTCAATTCCTTCGCAGTTAATTATCGATTATTTTAAGCTCATTCTAAAAAAGCACAAGATCAATTATACATTTGAATATGTTCACACAGTGACGTGCAGTCATGGAAAGAAAAAAAATGTAAAAAGAAAAAAAATAATTAAATTGTTAAATGTATCCAGTGATTATACTATAAAGTTATTTTCCATTTAACTTCAAAATCGCTGAATTTTCACATTTTCCGTTCAAATACTGAGAAGAGACGGTGCGGTGAACGGCAGCCAGTTGAGGCACGTCACTCAGTGCCTCAACATGGATTCCGGACTCGGCTAACTGCTGGCCTGCTGTGCAGTGAGACCGTATTGCTATATGAATTATATTATACATTTCCATAGTTTAGTTAGCTGAGGTATATAATGTACAGTGTATTTTGTCAACAACTGTATGTGTGTAGCGTATTTCTTGTGCTGAGCGATCATAAAACGGCTGCAATGGCTGAGGCTCCAGTAATCCCGCCTCCTGCACCCCCGCCGTAGAATTGTTATATCAACTAAAGACCACACTTAAACTTTCCACGTGCAAGATTGAATCTATTTAAAAAAATTATTTCATACGAAGCCAAAAAGTGCCAAAACAATAATGTTCGTGTTGGAGGAGTTGTGAATGACTGCAGGGCCACAACATTAGATAGACCTGCAGACTGCAGGTGTATCTAATTCACAACTCCTCCAACACGAACATTATTGTTTTTGCACTTTTTGGCTTCTTATTAAATAACTTTTGTAACCTATTTTCATGGGCTTTACTCTTTGTGATGTTAAGTTCCTGTTATGCGCTGTTATACAGTACATGCCTTGAGCTCTTATTTTGAAGGCGCTAAGAGCGGAAGTGATGTCACGTTGCGGAGGTTTTTGAAAGAAGGTAAATAAAGTGGTCCTCGTGTAAACTGGAGCCTCCGTGTTTGTTATTTTGTAGTTTCATACAGTATAGGCGACATTTATAAACCCTCGGTTACACTTTTTTAAATAGATTCAATCTTGCACGTGGAAAGTTGAAGTGAGGGCTTTAGTTGCGGCGCATGGACTTCATTTATAAGTAAAGGTAAGACCATAATAACGTTTTTTTTATTAAATGTGCTTTTTTGTGTGCTACAGTTTGTATGTGTAAAGTTAAGTTAAAGTACAATGATTATCACACACACACTAGGTGTAATGAAATGTGTCCTCTGCATTTGACCCATCCCCTTGATCACCCCCCTGGGAGGTGAGGGGAGCAGTGGGCAGCAGTGGCGCCGCGCCCGGGAATCATTTTTGGTGATTTAACCCCCAATTCCAAGCCTTGATGTTGAGTGCCAAGCAGGGAAGAATGCTGGTATGAGCTTTTAAACATAACCCGTTAACTGCTGCCAATCAAATGGTGAATAAGATACTCTTTAGGGTTCATATGTTTGTAAATCTGACTGTGATGAAGTCAGTGCCTCACCAGCCATCAACCTCACCGCACGTCACTGTGTTCACAGTGTTATCAGTGGAAATTAATATTAGGATGATGCATGCAACGATTCTCTTGAGACTTTCTTTTCTATTCCTTAATGTTCTTTTTTTTTTTTTTGGTAATAATTTGTCATGACTGGGACTATGGCGTGGTTTGTTCTCCCAAGGTGCAAATGATTTGGACCAGACATGACGTGCAGGTGAATACATATTTAATTTTAACACTAAAAAAAAAAAAAGAATAAACAAATGGCGCGCACAAGGGCGGAAGTACAAAACTTGACTATAAACACAAAACTTGCACAAAGGCAGAAACTATGAACAATGAAACAAAACTTGCAAACTATGGCATGAATAAAGAAAACTTACTTGGGAATCTGCCGCCTCAGGAAGGGGAAACAGTGCACTATCAACACCGTGTATGGCGAGGATGGTGTTCTGCTGACCTCGACTGCGGATGTTGTGGATCGGTGGAGGGAATACTTCGAAGACCTCCTCAATCCCACCGACACGTCTTCCTATGAGGAAGCAGTGCCTGGGGAATCTGTGGTGGGCTCTCCTATTTCTGGGGCTGAGGTTGCTGAGGTAGTTAAAAAGCTCCTCGGTGGCAAGGCCCCGGGGTAGATGAGATCCGCCCGGAGTTCCTTAAGGCTCTGGATGCTGTGGGGCTGTCTTGGTTAACAAGACTGCAGCATCGCGTGGACATCAGGGGCGGTACCACTGGATTGGCAGACCGGGGTGGTGGTTCCTCTCTTTAAGAAGGGGAACCGGAGGGTGTGTTCTAACTATCGTGGGATCACACTCCTCAGCCTTCCCGGTAAGGTCTAGTCAGGTGTACTGGAGAGGAGGCTACGCCGGATTGTCGAACCTCGGATTCAGGAGGAACAGTGTGGTTTTCGTCCTGGTCGTGGAACTGCGGACCAGCTCTATACTCTCGGCAGGGTCCTTGAGGGTGCATGGGAGTTTGCCCAACCAGTCTACATGTGTTTTGTGGACTTGGAGAAGGCATTCGACCGTGTCCCTCGGGAAGTCCTGTGGGGAGTGCTCAGAGAGTATGGGGTATCGGACTGTCTGATTGTGGCAGTCCGCTCCCTGTATGATCAGTGCCAGAGCTTGGTCCGCATTGCCGGTAGTAAGTCGGACACGTTTCCAGTGAGGGTTGGACTCCGCCAAGGCTGCCCTTTGTCACCGATGCTGTTCATAACTTTTATGGACAGAATTTCTAGGCGCAGTCAAGGCGTTGAGGGGATCTGGTTTGGTGGCTGCAGGATTAGGTCTCTGCTTTTTGCAGATGATGTGGTCCTGATGGCTTCATCTGGCCAGGATCTTCAGCTCTCACTGGATCGGTTCGCAGCCGAGTGTGAAGCGACTGGGATGAGAATCAGCACCTCCAAGTCCGAGTCCATGGTTCTCGCCCGGAAAAGGGTGGAGTGCCATCTCCGGGTTGGGGAGGAGATCTTGCCCCAAGTGGAGGAGTTCAAGTACCTCGGAGTCTTGTTCACGAGTGAGGGAAGAGTGGATGGTGAGATCGACAGGCGGATCGGTGCGGCATCTTCAGTAATGCGGACGCTGTATCGATCCGTTGTGGTGAAGAAGGAGCTGAGCCGGAAGGCAAAGCTCTCGATTTACCGGTCGATCTACGTTCCCATCCTCACCTATGGTCATGAGCTTTGGGTTATGACCGAAAGGACAAGATCACGGGTACAAGCGGCCGAAATGAGTTTCCTCCGCCGGGTGGCGGGGCTCTCCCTTAGAGATAGGGTGAGAAGCTCTGTCATCCGGGGGGAGCTCAAAGTAAAGCCGCTGCTCCTCCACATGGAGAGGAGCCAGATGAGGTGGTTCGGGCATCTGGTCTGGATGCCACCCGAACGCCTCCCTAGGGAGGTGTTTAGGGCACGTCCGACCGGTAGGAGACCGCGGGGAAGACCCAGGACACGTTGGGAAGACTATGTCTCCCGGCTGGCCTGGGAACACCTCGGGATCCCCCGGGAGGAGCTGGACGAAGTGGCTGGGGAGAGGGAAGTCTGGGCTTCCCTGCTTAGGCTGCTGCCCCCGCGACCCGACCTCGGATAAGCGGAAGAAGATGGATGGATGGATGGATACTTGGGCAAGAAAACGGCATGAAAAAGAGCAGCAAGGGTCATAAGGGTGTGTGGAGAGTGTGATGTTGCCAGACAGACAGCATGGCAACTCGAAGCTTAAATAATAGTGACATTATTAGTGAAAACAGGTGCGTGACTCAAAACGTGAAACAGGTGCGTGACGTGACAGGTGAAAACTAATGGTTGCTATGGTGACAAAACAAACAAAAGTGCACAAAAAGTCCAAAAACAAAACCGAACATGACTAAAACAAAACATGATCACACAGACATGACATCATTAAAGTTAAAGTTAAGTTAAAGTAGCAATGATTGTCACACACACACGAGGTGTGGCGAAATTATTCTCTGCATTTGACCCATCACCCTTGATCACCAACTGGGAGGTGAGGGGAGCAGTGGGCAGCAGTGCCCGCGCCCGGGAATCATTTTTGGTGATTTAACCCCCAATTCCAACCCTTGATGCTGAGTGCCAAGCAGGGAGGTAATGGCTCCCATTGTTATAGTCTTTGGTATGACTCGGCCGGGGTTTGAACTCACAACCTACCCATCTCAGGGCGGACACTCTAACCACTAGGCCACTGAGTAGGTTCCATTATATTATTTATTTTATTTTTTATTAATTATTAGTTAATAATAATTCATATTAATAAATAATAATAATAATTAATACCTGTAGTAGGGTTGTCCCGATATTTTGGTACCGGTACCAAAATGTATTTTGATACTTTTCGATACTTTTCTCAATAAAGGAGACCACATAAAATGTCATTAATAGCTTAATTTTAACAAAAAATCTTAGGGTACATGAAACATGTTTATTATTGTTATTTAGTCCTTAAATAAAATAGTGAACATACTAGACAACTTGTCTTTTAGTAGTAAGTAAACAAACAAAGACTCCTAATTAGTCTATGCAGTAACATATTGTGTCATTTATACACCTATTATCTTGTACACATTATAAAGGACAAGCTGTAAAAAATTGATTATTAATCTACTTGTCTGCTTACTTTCTCTTTCAACATGTTCTATCTACACTTCTGTTAAAATGTAATAATCACTTATTCTTCTCTTCTTTGATACTTGACATTAGGTTTGGATGATACCACACATTTAGGTATCGATCCGATACCAAGTAGTTACAGGATCATACATTGCTCATATTCAAAGTCCTCATGTGTCCAGGAACGTATTTCCTGACTTTGGGGCGGCATAGCTCGGTTGGTAGAGTGGCCGTGCCAGCAACTTGAGGGTTCCAGGTTCGATTCCCGCTTCCGCCATCCTAGTCACTGCCGTTGTGTCCTTGGGCAAGACACTTTACCCAGTGCCACCCACACTGGTTTGAATGTAACTTAGATATTGGGTTTCACTATGTAAAGCTCTTTGAGTCACTAGAGAAAAGCGCTATATAAATATAATTCACTTCACTTCACTTTATAAACATAATATGAATTTTAGAAAAAAAAGATATTGTGATGATAAAAAATATCGATGCAATCATAGTAGTACTGACAAGATACACTCCTGTACTTGGTATCATTACAGTGGTGTTATAACTTCACCTTTATCTTTACTTTTTAGGCCAAAATGCGTCCGTTCTCCCTTTTCAGTCTACACACTGTGTCTGCTTGTAAGTACCGTATTTTCCGCACCATAAGGCGCCCTGGGTTAAAAGCCGCGCCTTCAATGAACGGCATATTTCAAAACTTTGTCCACCTATAAGCCGCCCTGTGTTATAAGCCGCATCTAACTGCGCTAAAGGAATGTCAAAAAAACAGTCAGATAGGTCAGTCAAACTTTAATAATATATTAAAAACCAGCGTGATGTGGGCGCGCATGGAGTCGTATATCAACATGGACGGAGCTGCGTGAAAAAAGCCATCCGGCCTCTTCGCGTAAACTTAAACTTACCTTAACCACTCGCTCATCTTTTCTTCATCCATCCATCCCTTCGAGTTAGCTTTTATGATGACGCCGGCTGGAAAGGTCTCTTTTGGCAAGGTCTTCCTTTTGAATATCACCATGGGTGGAAGTTTCTGGCCATTAGCATGGCAAGCTAGAACCACAGTGAAGGATGACTTCTCATTCCCTGTGGTGCGAATATTCACCGTACGTGCTCCCGTTGTATCCACAGTGCGGTTCACAGGAATATCAGTTGCTGTGAAATAGTAATCCGTGTGTGGATGGAGAGATTGCGTCTTTTCATGAACCGGATCCTTGTCGCTTAGTAGGAGCCATTTTGTGGTCTTTACAGATGTAAACACACAAAGGAAATGAAACGTACGGTGATATCCGCGCGCTTTTTCTTCTTCTACGCGGGCGGGTGGTTGCTTACAGTAGAAGAAGAAGCGCTTCCTGTTCTATGGGGGCGGGTGCTTACCTTGGCGGTTGCTTGCGTAGAAGAAGAAGCGCTTCCTGTTCTACCGGGAAAAAAGATGGCGGCTGTTTACCGAAGTTGCGAGATCGAAACTTTATGAAAATGAATCTTAATATTTATCCATATATAAAGCGCACCGGGTTAAAAGGCGCACTGTCAGCTTTTGAGAAAATTTGTGGTTTTTAGGTGCGGCTAATAGTGCGGAAAATACGGTACTCTGTGTGTGCGCTGCCGAACATGCTCCTCTGCTCGTAAAACCAGCAATGTCATGACGAGACGACGCGCCGTCATGCCCAGGAAGCAGTATTTTTCAAACAGAGTATAGTACCGTTTTTGATCCATTAGTACCGCGATTTTATACTAGTCCCGGTGTACAGTACAACCCTAACCTGTCGAAATGTACACCCTTAGCTTTCAGCTACTAACTGCAAAGACACAGCCAGATTGTTCAAGTTGAGGTTTTTTAACATTTCAATGGTTTGGATATTTGGCAGCAAGACAAAAACAAACAATATTCTAACTTGTCTTTCCCAGGAGGTTGTCGGGAGGGTTTGTCTGAAGGAGCGAGGTCGGGACGTGTTGGTGTTGCAGCGAGTGACGACCACGCTGACGTCGCCATCGGAGCGGCCCTCGCCCACATCGTCAGGGGGCGGGTGCAGAGAGGAAGATAAAAGGTGGGTGTTGCCACCTCCGTATTATCCGTCTTACAAAAGTGAGTACACACTCCACATACTTGTTGGTCACAAAAAACATTCATGAAGTTTGCTTCTTTTATGAATTTATTATGGGTCTACTGGGTCAAAAGTATACATACAGCAATGTTAATATTTGCTTACATGTCCCTTGGCAAGTTTACCTGCAATAAGGCGCTTTTGGTAGCCATCCACAAGCTTCTGCTTGACCACTTGACCACTCCTCTTGACAAAATTGGTGCAGTTCAGCTAAATTTGTTGGTTTTCTGACATGGACTTGTTTCTTCAGCATTGTCCACACGTTTAAGTCAGGACTTTGGGAAGGCCATTCTAAAACTTTCATTCTAGCCATTCCATTACCACTTTTGACGTCATTGTCCCGTTGGAACACCCAACTGCGCCCAAGACCCAACCTCCGGGCTGATGATTTTAGCTTGTCCTGAAGAATTTGGAGGTAATCCTCCTTGTTCATTGTCCCATTTACTCTCTGTAAAGCACCAGTTCCATTGGCAGCAAAACAGGCCCAGAGCATAATACTACCACCACCATGCTTGACGGTAGGTATGGTGTTCCTGGGATTAGAGGCCTCACCTTTTCAAATCGGTTGAGAAATGTTGAAATAGTAACGTTTTTAATTGAGAAATGGTGTTTTTCAAATCGGTTGAGAAATGTTGAAATAGTAAAGTTTCTTAATTGAGAAATGGTATTAAGGAATTTTGGGAAAACCGGGAATTTTTCCCAGTTCAAAAAACAACTTTGTTTCTGATCAAGAGGAATGTTTGGACGGTGGAACGGTTGAAGTGGGTTGAAAAATGTGGAAGGACTGGTCGCCAGAAAAAAGGGTTGGAAAAAAAACGGGAATTCCTGGAATTTTTTTTAACTTGAAAAAATGACAGTTTGAATGTGCAGGATGAGTGGAATGTGTTGAAGGTGGAATGGTTTGAATCGGTTGAAAAATGTGGAAATGGTGGAAGTTTGAAAAATGGCCAATTCATTTTGAATGGGAAAAATGTCCCTGAAACTGGGAGTTCTTGGAAATTTGGGATTTTAAATTGTTGAAGGAGAGCACACAATTTTGAACAGGCTGAATTTTTCGGAGTTGGAACAGTTTGAATCGGATGAAAAATGGGAATTTCATGGGAATTTCGGGAAAATCTGAATTTTTTGAAAATTTTAAAAGACTTGAATGGTCTGAATGAGTTGTTGGTGTTGGAATTTTTCTAATCGGTTGAGAAATGTTAGCAAGGAATTTCAGGAAAAACGGGAAATTTTCCAGTTCAAAAAACAACTTTATTTCTGATTAAGAGGAATGTTTGGACGGTGGAACGGTTGAAGTGGGTTGAAAAATGTGGAAGTAGTAGTCGACGGAAAAAAAGGGCCAAAAAAGGAAATTCCTGGAATTTTTTTGAACTTCAAAAAAATGATACTTTGAATGTGCAGGATGAGTGGAATGTGTTGAAGGTGGAATGGTTTGAATCAGTTGAAAAATGTGGAAATGGTGGAAGTTTGAAAAATGGCCAATTCATTTAGAATGGGGAAAAATGTCCCTGAAACTGGGAATTCTTGGAAATTTGGGATTTTAAATTGTTGAAGGAGAGAAAACAATTTTGAACAGGCTGAATATTTCGGAGTTGAAACATTTTGAATCGGATGAAAAATGTTGTGAAACTTTGAAAAATGTCCTGTTAATTTCAATGGGAATTTCATGAAAATTTGAGAATTTTGAGAAAAGTGGAATTTTTGTTGAAAATTTGAAAAACTTGAATGTCCTGAATGAGTTGAAATGGTTGGTGTTGGAATTTTTCAAATCAGTTGAGAAATGTTGAAGTAGTATCGTTTTTAATTGAGAAATGGTATTAAGGAATTCCAGAAATTTTCGAGAAAACCGGTTGAGTCCAGTTCAAAAAACAACTTTGTTTCTGATTAAGAGGAATGTTTGGACTGTGGAACGGTTGAAGTGGGTTGAAAAATGTGGAAGTAGTAGTCGCCAGAAAAAAGGGAATTCTGGGAAATTCCTGGAATTTTTTTGAACTTGAAAAAATGATAGTTTTAATGTGCAGGAAAAATGTGCGAATTGTGGAAGTTTAAAAAATGGCCAATTCATTTTGAATGGGAAAAATGTCCCTGAAACTGGGAATTCTTGGAAATATGGGATTTTAAATTGTTGAAGGAGAGCACACAATTTTAAACAGGCTGAATATTTCGGAGTTGGAACAGTTTGAATTGGATGAAAAATGGGAATTTCATGGAAATTTGGGAATTTCGGGAAAAGCGGAATTTTTTGAAAAATTTAAAAGACTTGAATGTTCTGAATGAGTTGAAATGGTTGGTGTTGGAATTTTTCAAATCGGTTGAGAAATGTTGAAGTAGCAACCTTTTTAATTGAGAAATGGTATTAAGGAATTTCGGGAAAACCGGGAATTTTTCCAGTTCAAGAAACAACTTTGTTTCTGATTAAGAGGAATGTTTGGATGGTAGAACGGTTGAAGTGGGTCGAAAAATGTAGAAGGACTAGTCGCCAGAAAAAAGGGTGAAAAAAGGGTTGGAAAAAAATGGAAATTCTGGGAATTCCTGGAATTTTTTTGAACTTGAAAAAATGACAGTTTGAATGTGCAGGATGAGTGGATGTGTTGAAGGTGGAATGGTTTGAATCGGTTGTGAAATGTGGAAATAGTGGAAGTTTGAAAAATGGCCAATTCATTTAGATTGGGGAAAAATGTCCCTGAAACTGGGAATTCTTGGAAATTTGGGATTTTAAATTGTTGAAGGAGAGCACACAATTTTGAACAGGCTGAATATTTCGGAGTTGGAACATTTTGAATCTGATGAAAAATGTGGGAGTTGTGAAACTTTGAAAAATGTCCCGTTAAATTCAATGGGAATTTCATGGAAATTTGGGAATTTTGAGAATAGTGGAATTTTTGTTGAAAATTTTAAAAACTTGAATGTCCTGAATGAGTTGTAATGGTTGGTGTTGGAATTTTTCAAATCGGTTGAGAAATGTTGAAGTAGTATCGTTTTTAATTGAGAAATGGTATTAAGGAATTCCAGAAATTTTCGGGAAAACCGGGGATTTTTCCAGTTCAAAAAACAACTTTGTTTCTGATTAAGAGGAATGTTTGGACGGTGGAACGGTTGAAGTGGGTTGAAAAATGTGGAAGTAGTAGTCGCCAGAAAAAAAAGGAATTCTGGGAAATTCCTGGAATTTTTTTGAACTTGAAAATGACAGTTTGAATGTGCAGCATGAGTGGAATATGTTGAAGGTGGGATGGTTTGAATCAGTTGAAAAATGTGGAAATGGTGGAAGTTTGAAAAAGTCAATTAATTTTAATGGGAACTTCGGGAAAAGCGTGAATTTTTGGGAATTTTTTAAAAGACTTGAATGTTTTAAATGAGTTGAAATGGTTGGTGTTGGAATTTTTCAAATCGGTTGAGAAATGTTGAAATAGTAACGTTTTTAATTGAGAAATGGTATTAAGGAATTTCGGGAAAACCGGGAATTTCTGGAAAATGTTTTAACTTGAAAAAATGACAGTTTGAATGTGCAGTATGAGTGGAATGTGTTGAAGGTGGGATGGTTTGAATCAGTTGAAAAATGTGGAAATGGTGGAAGTTTGAAAAATGGCCAATTCATTTAGAATGGGGAAAAATGTCCCTGAAACTGGGAATTCTTGGAAATTTGGGATTTTAAATTGTTGAAGGAGAGCACACAATTTTGAACAGGCTGAATATTTCGGAGTTGGAACATTTTGAATCGGATGAAAAATGTGGGAGTTGTGAAACTTTGAAAAATGTCCCGTTAAATTCAATGGGAATTTCATGAAAATTTGGGAATTTTGAGAAAAGTGGAATTTTTGTTGAAAATTTTAAAAACTTGAATGTCCTGAATGAGTTGAAATGGTTGGCGTTGGAATTTTTCAAATCAGTTGAGAAATGTTGAAGTAGTATCGTTTTTAATTGAGAAATGGTAGCAAGGAATTCCAGAAATTTTCGGGAAAACCGGGAATTTTTCCAGTTCAAAAAACAACTTTGTTTCTGATTAAGAGGAATGTTTGGACGGTGGAACGGTTGAAGTGGGTTGAAAAATGTGGAAGTAGTTGTCGCCGGAAAAAAGGGAATTCTGGGAAATTCCTGGAATTTTTTTGAACTTGAAAAAATGATAGTTTTAATGTGCAGGATGAATGGAATGTGTTGGAGGTGGAATGGTTTGAATCGGTTGAAAAATGTGGAAATGGTGGAAGTTTGAAAAATTGGCCAATTCATTTTGAATGGAAAAAATGTCCCTGAAACTGGGAGTTCTTGGAAATTTGGGATTTTAAATTGTTGAAGGAGAGCACACAATTTTGAACAGGCTGAATTTTTCGGAGTTGGAACAGTTTGAATCGGATGAAAAATGGAAATTTCATGGGAATTTCGGGAAAATCTGAATTTTTGGAAAATTTTATTTCTGATTAAGAGGAATGTTTGGACGGTGGAATGGTTGAAGTGGGTTGAAAAATGTGGAAGTAGTAGTCGCCAGAAAAAGGGGAATTCTGGGAAATTCCTGGAATTTTTTTTAACTTGAAAACATGATTGTTTGAATCAGTGGAATGTGTTGAAGGTAAAATGGTTTGAATCGGTTGAAAAATGTGGAAATGGTGGAAGTTTGAAAAATTGGCCAATTCATTTTGAATGGAAAAAATGTCCCTGAAACTGGGAGTTCTTGGAAATTTGGGATTTTAAATTGTTGAAGGAGAGCACACAATTTTGAACAGGCTGAATTTTTCGGAGTTGGAACAGTTTGAATCGGTTGAAAAATGGAAATTTCATGGGAATTTCGGGAAAATCTGAATTTTTGGAAAATTTTATTTCTGATTAAGAGGAATGTTTGGACGGTGGAATGGTTGAAGTGGGTTGAAAAATGTGGAAGTATTAGTCGCCAGAAAAAAGGGAATTCTGGGAAATTCCTGGAATTTTTTTAAACTTGAAAACATGATTGTTTGAATCAGTGGAATGTGTTGAAGGTAAAATGGTTTGAATCGGTTGAAAAATGTGGAAATGGTGGAAGTTTGAAAAATGGCCAATTCATTTTGAATGGGAAAAATGTCCCTGAAACTGGGAATTCTTGGAAATTCTGGATTTTAAATTGTTGAAGGAGAGCACACAATTTTGAACAGGCTGAATTTTTCAGAGTTGGAACAGTTTGAATCGGATGAAAAATGGGAGTTTCATGGGAATTTCGGGAAAAGCGGAATTTTTTGAAAATTCTTGAACTTGAATGGTCTGAATGAGTTGAAATGGTTGGTGTTGGAATTTTTCTAATCGGTTGAGAAATGTTGACGTAGTAACGTTTTTAATTGAGAAATGGTAGCAAGGAATTCCAGGAATTTTGGGAAAAACCGGAAATTTTGGACGGTGGAACGGTTGAAGTGGGTTGAAAAATGTGGAAGTAGTAGTCGACAGAAAAAAAGGGCCAAAAAAGGAAATTCCTGGAATTTTTTGAACTTCATAAAAATGATACTTTGAATGTGCAGGATGAGTGGAATGTGTTGAAGGTGGAATGGTTTGAATCGGTTGAAAAATGTGGAAATAGTGGAAGTTTGAAAAATGGCCAATTCATTTTGAATGGGAAAAATGTCCCTGAAACTGGGAGTTCTTGGAAATTTGGGATTAGAGCACATAATTTTGAACAGGCTGAATTTTTTGGAGTTGGAACAGTTTGAATCGGATGAAAAATGGGAATTTCATGGGAATTTTGGGAAAAGCGGAATTTTGGGAAAAGACTTGAATGGTCTGAATGAGTTGAAATGGTTGGTGTTGGAATTTTTCTAATCGGTTGAGAAATGTTGACGTAGTAACGTTTTTAATTGAGGAATGGTAGCAAGGAATTCCAGGAATTTTGGGAAAAACGGGAAATTTTCCAGTTCAAAAAACAACTTTATTTCTGATTAAGAGGAACGGTGGAACAGTTGAAGTGGGTTGAAAAATGTGGAAGTAGTAGTCGACAGAAAAAAAGGGTCAAAAAAGGAAATTCCTGGAATTTTTTTGAACTTCATAAAAATGATACTTTGAATGTGCAGGATGAGTGGAATGTGTTGAAGGTGGGATGGTTTGAATCGGTTGAAAAATGTGAGAATTGTGGAAGTTTAAAAAATGGCCAATTCATTTTGAATGGGAAAAATGTCCCTGAAACTGGGAGTTCTTGGAAATTTGGGATTTTAAATTGTTGAAGGAGAGCACACAATTTTGAACAGGCTGAATTTTTCGGAGTTGGAACAGTTTGAATCGGATGAAAAATGGAAATTTCATGGGAATTTCGGGAAAAGCGGAATTTTCGGAAAATGTTATTTCTGATTAAGAGGAATGTTTGGACGGTGGAATGGTTGAAGTGGGTTGAAAAATGTGGAAGTAGTAGTCGCCAGAAAAAAGGGAATTCTGGGAAATTCCTGGAATTTTTTTTAACTTGAAAACATGATTGTTTGAATCAGTGGAATGTGTTGAAGGTAAAATGGTTTGAATCGGTTGAAAAATGTGGAAATGGTGGAAGTTTGAAACATGGCCAATTCATTTTGAATGGGAAAAATGTCCCTGAAATTGGGAATTCTTGGAAATTCGGGATTTTAATTTGTTGAAGGAGAGCACACAATTTTGAACAGGCTGAATTTTTCGGAGTTGGAACAGTTTGAATCGGATGAAAAATGGGAGTTTCATGGGAATTTCGGGAAAAGCGGAATTTTTTGAAAATTTTAAAAGACTTGAATGGTCTTGGAATTTTTCTAATCGGTTGAGAAATGTTGACGTAGTAACGTTTTTAATTGAGGAATGGTAGCAAGGAATTCCAGGAATTTCGGGAAAAACGGGAAATTTTCCAGTTCAAAAAACAACTTTATTTCTGATTAAGAGGAACGGTGGAACGGTTGAAAAATGTGGAAGTAGTAGTCGACAGAAAAAAAGGGCCAAAAAAGGAAATTCCTGGAATTTTTTTGAACTTCATAAAAATGATACTTTGAATGTGCAAGATGAGTGGAATGTGTTGAAGGTGGAATGGTTTGAATCAGTTGAAAAATGTGGAAATAGTGGAAGTTTGAAAAATGGCCAATTCATTTTGAATGGGAAAAATGTCCCGGAAAACCTGGAATTCTGGGAAATGAAAGAGGAATGTTTGGACGATGGAACGGTTGAGGTGGGTTGAAAAATGTGGAAGTATTAGTCGCCAGAAAAAAGGGAATTCTGGGAAATTCCTGGAATTTTTTTTAACTTGAAAAAATGATAGTTTGAATGTGCAGGATGAGTGGAATAAGGTGGGATAATAAAGGTGGGATGGTTTGAATCGGTTGAAAAATGTGGAAATGGTGGAAGTTTGAAAAATGGCCAATTCATTTTGAATGGGAAAAATGTCCCTGAAATTGGGAATTCTTGGAAATTCGGGATTTTAATTTGTTGAAGGAGAGCACACAATTTTGAACAGGCTGAATTTTTGGAACAGTTTGAATCGGATGAAAAATGGGAGTTTCATGGGAATTTCGGGAAAAGCGGAATATTTGGAAAATTTTAAAAGACTTGAATGGTCTGAATGAGTTGAAATGGTTGGTGTTGGAATTTTTCTAATCGGTTGAGAAATGTTAGCAAGGAATTCCAGGAAAAACGGGAAATTTTCCAGTTCAAAAAACAACTTTATTTCTGATTAAGAGGAATGTTTGGACGGTGGAACGGTTGAAGTGGGTTGAAAAATGTGGAAGTAGTAGTCGACAGAAAAAAAGGGCCAAAAAAGGAAATTCCTGGAATTTTTTTGAACTTCAAAAAAAATGATACTTTGAATGTGCAGAATGAGTGGAATATGTTGAAGGTGGAATGGTTTGAATCGGTTGAAAAATGTGGAAATGGTGGAAGTTTGAAAAATGGCCAATTCATTTTGAATGGGGAAAAATGTCCCTGAAACTGGGAATTCTTGGAAATTTGGGATTTTAAATTGTTGCAGGAGAGCACACAATTTTGAACAGGCTGAATTTTTCAGAGTTGGAACCGTTTGAATCGGATGAAAAATGGGAATTTCATGGGAATTTCGGGAAAAGCGGAATTTTTAGAAAATTTTAAAAGACTTGGAATGGTCTGAATGAGTTGAAATGGTTGGTGTAGGAATTTTTCTAATCGGTTGAGAACTGTTAGCAAGGAATTCCAGGAATTTCGGGAAAAACGGGAAATTTTCCAGTTCAAAAAACAACTTTATTTCTGATTAAGAGGAATGTTTGGACGGTGGAACGGTTGAAGTGGGTTGAAAAATGTGGACGTAGTAGTCGCCAGAAAAAAAGCGCCAAAAAGGGAAATTCCTGGAATTTTTTTGGACTTAAAAGAAATGATACTTTGAATGTGCAGGATGAGTGGAATGTGTTGAAGGTGGAATGGTTTGAATCGGTTGAAAAATGTGGAAATAGTGGAAGTTTGAAAAATGGCCAATTCATTTTGAATGGGAAAAATGTCCCGGAAAACCTGGAATTCTGGGAAATGAAAGAGGAATGTTTGGACGGTGGAACGGTTGAAGTGGGTTGAAAAATGTGGAAGTAGTAGTCAACAGAAAAAAAGGGCCAAAAAAGGAAATTCCTGGAATTTTTTTGAACTTTAAAAAAAATGATACTTTGAATGTGCAGGATGGGTGGAATGTCTTGAAGGTGGAATGGTTTGAATCGGTTGAAAAATGTGGAAATGGTGGAAGTTTGAAAAATGGCCAATTCATTTTGAATGGGAAAAATATCCTGGAAAACATGGAGTTCTAGGAAATGAAAGAGGAATGTTTGGACGGTGGAACGGTTGAGGTGGGTTGAAAAATGTGGAAGTAGTAGTCGCCAGAAAAAAGGGAATTCTGGGAAATTCCTGGAATTTTTTTTAACTTGAAAAAATGATAGTTTGAATGTGCAGGATGAGTGGAATGTGTTGACGGTGGAATGGTTTGAGTCGGTTGAAAAATGTGGAAATGGTGGAAGTTTGAAAAATGCCCAATTCATTTTGAATGGGGAAAAATGTCCCTGTAATTGGGAATTCTTGGAAATTTGGGATTTTAAATTGTTGAAGGAGAGCACACAATTTTAAACAGGCTGAATGTTGCGGAGTTGGAACATTTTGAATCGGATGAAAAATGTGGGGGTTGTGAAACTTTGAAAAATGTCCCGTTAAATTCAATGGGAATTTCATGGAAATTTGGGAATTTTGAGAATAGTGGAATTTTTGTTGAAAATTTTAAAAACTTCAATGTCCTGAATGAGTTGAAATGGTTGGTGTTGGAATTTTTCAAATCGGTTGAGAAATGTTGAAGTAGTATCGTTTTTAATTGAGAAATGGTATTAAGGAATTCCAGAAATTTTCGGGAAAACCGGGGATTTTTCCAGTTCAAAAAACAACTTTGTTTCTGATTAAGAGGAATGTTTGGACGGTGGAACGGTTGAAGTGGGTTGAAAAATGTGGAAGTAGTAGTCGACAGAAAAAAAGGGCCAAAAAAGGAAATTCCTGGAATTTTTTTGAACTTCAAAAAAATGATACTTTGAATGTGCAGGATGAGTGGAATGTGTTGAAGGTGGAATGGTTTGAATCGGTTGAAAAATGTGGAAATGGTGGAAGTTTGAAAAATGGCCAATTCATTTTGAATGGGAAAAATGTCCCTGAAACTGGGAATTCTTGGAAATTTGGGATTTTAAATTGTTGCAGGAGAGCACACAATTTTGAACAGGCTGAATTTTTCGGAGTTGGAACAGTTTGAATCAGATGAAAAATGGGAATTTCATGGGAATTTCGGGAAAAGCGGAATTTTTTGAAAATTTTAAAAGACTTGAATGGTCTGAATGAGTTGAAATGGTTGGTGTTGGAATTTTTCTAATCGGTTGAGAAATGTTGACGTAGTAACGTTTTTAATTGAGGAATGGTAGCAAGGAATTCCAGGAATTTCGGGAAAAACAGGAAATTTTCCAGTTCAAAAAACAACTTTATTCCTGATTAAGAGGAATGTTTGGACGGTGGAACGGTTGAAGTGGGTTGAAAAATGTGGACGTAGTAGTCGACAGAAAAAAAGCGCCAAAAAAGGAAATTCCTGGAATTTTTTTTAACTTGAAAAAAATGATACTTTGAATGTGCAGGATGAGTGGAATGGTTTGAATCGGTTGAAAAATGTGGAAATAGTGGAAGTTTGAAAAATGGCCAATTCATTTTGAATGGGAAAAATGTCCCGGAAAACCTGGAATTCTGGGAAATGAAAGAGGAATGTTTGGACGATGGAACGGTTGAGGTGGGTTGAAAAATGTGGAAGTATTAGTCGCCAGAAAAAAGGGAATTCTGGGAAATTCCTGGAATTTTTTTTAACTTGAAAAAATGATAGTTTGAATGTCCAGGATGAATGGAATATGTTAAAGGTGGGATGGGTTTGAATCGGTTGAAAAATGTGGAAATGGTGGAAGTTTGAAAAATGGCCAATTCATTTTGAATGGGAAAAATGTCCCTGAAACTGGGAGTTCTTGGAAATTTGGGATTTTAAATTGTTGAAGGAGAGCACACAATTTTGAACAGGCTGAATTTTTCGGAGTTGGAACAGTTTGAATCGGATGAAAAATGGGAGTTTCGGGAAAAGCGGAATTTTTTGAAAATTTTAAAAGACTTGAATGGTCTGAATGAGTTGAAATGGTTGGTGTTGGAATTTTTCTAATCGGTTGAGAAATGTTAGCAAGGAATTTCAGGAAAAACGGGAAATTTTCCAGTTCAAAAAACAACTTTATTTCTGATTAAGAAGAATGTTTGGACGGTGGAACGGTTGAAGTGGGTTGAAAAATGTGGAAGTAGTAGTCAACAGAAAAAAAGGGCCAAAAAAGGAAATTCCTGGAATTTTTTTGAACTTTAAAAAAAATGATACTTTGAATGTGCAGGATGGGTGGAATGTCTTGAAGGTGGAATGGTTTGAATCGGTTGAAAAATGTGGAAATGGTGGAAGTTTGAAAAATGGCCAATTCATTTTGAATGGGAAAAATATCCTGGAAAACATGGAGTTCTAGGAAATGAAAGAGGAATGTTTGGACGGTGGAACGGTTGAGGTGGGTTGAAAAATGTGGAAGTAGTAGTCGCCAGAAAAAAGGGAATTCTGGGAAATTCCTGGAATTTTTTTTAACTTGAAAAAATGATAGTTTGAATGTGCAGGATGAGTGGAATGTGTTGACGGTGGAATGGTTTGAGTCGGTTGAAAAATGTGGAAATGGTGGAAGTTTGAAAAATGCCCAATTCATTTTGAATGGGGAAAAATGTCCCTGTAATTGGGAATTCTTGGAAATTTGGGATTTTAAATTGTTGAAGGAGAGCACACAATTTTAAACAGGCTGAATGTTGCGGAGTTGGAACATTTTGAATCGGATGAAAAATGTGGGGGTTGTGAAACTTTGAAAAATGTCCCGTTAAATTCAATGGGAATTTCATGGAAATTTGGGAATTTTGAGAATAGTGGAATTTTTGTTGAAAATTTTAAAAACTTGAATGTCCTGAATGAGTTGAAATGGTTGGTGTTGGAATTTTTCAAATCGGTTGAGAAATGTTGAAGTAGTATCGTTTTTAATTGAGAAATGGTATTAAGGAATTCCAGAAATTTTCGGGAAAACCGGGGATTTTTCCAGTTCAAAAAACAACTTTGTTTCTGATTAAGAGGAATGTTTGGACGGTGGAACGGTTGAAGTGGGTTGAAAAATGTGGAAGTAGTAGTCGACAGAAAAAAAGGGCCAAAAAAGGAAATTCCTGGAATTTTTTTGAACTTCAAAAAAATGATACTTTGAATGTGCAGGATGAGTGGAATGTGTTGAAGGTGGAATGGTTTGAATCGGTTGAAAAATGTGGAAATGGTGGAAGTTTGAAAAATTGGCCAATTCATTTTGAATGGGAAAAATGTCCCTGAAACTGGGAGTTCTTGGAAATTTGGGATTTTAAATTGTTGAAGGAGAGCACACAATTTTGAACAGGCTGAATTTTTCGGAGTTGGAACAGTTTGAATCGGATGAAAAATGGGAATTTCATGGGAATTTCGGGAAAAGCGGAATTTTTGGAAAATTTTATAAGACTTGAATGGTCTGAATGAGTTGAAATGGTTGGTGTTGGAATTTTTCTAATCGGTTGAGAAATGTTAACAAGGAATTTCGGGAAAAACGGAAAATTTTCCAGTTCAAAAAACAACTTTATTTCTGATTAAGAGGAATGTTTGGACGGTGGAACGGTTGAAGTGGGTTGAAAAATGTGGACGTAGTAGTTGACAGAAAAAAAGCGTCAAAAAGGGAAATTCCTGGAAATTTTTTGAACTTTAAAAAAATGATACTTTGAATGTGCAGGATGAGTGGAATGTGTTGAAGGTGGAATGGTTTGAATCGGTTGAAAAATGTGGAAATGGTGGAAGTTTTAAAAATGCCCAATTCTTTTTGAATGGGAAAAATGTCCCTGAAAACCTGGAATTCTGGGAAATGAAAGAGGAATGTTTGGACGGTGGAACGGTTGAAGTGGGTTGAAAAATGTGGAAGTAGTAGTCAACAGAAAAAAAGGGCCAAAAAAGGAAATTCCTGGAATTTTTTTGAACTTTAAAAAAATGATAGTTTGAATGTGCAGGATGAGTGGAATATGTTGAAGGTGGAATGGTTTGAATCGGTTGAAAAATGTGGAAATGGTGGAAGTTTGAAAAATTGGCCAATTCATTTTGAATGGGAAAAATATCCCGGAAAACATGGAGTTCTGGGAAATGAAAGAGGAATGATTGGACGGTGGAACGGTTGAGGCGGGTTGAAAAATGTGGAAGTAGTAGTCGCCAGAAAAAAGGGAATTCTGGGAAATTCCTGGAATTTTTTTTAACTTGAAAACATGATTGTTTGAATCAGTGGAATGTGTTGAAGGTGGAATGGTTTGAATCGGTTGAAAAATGGCCAATTCATTTTGAATGGGAAAAATGTCCCTGAAACTGGGAATTCTTGGAAATTTGGGATTTTAAATTGTTGAACAGGCTGAATTTTTCGGAGTTGGAACAGTTTGAATCGGATGAAAAATGGGAGTTTCATGGGAATTTCGGGAAAAGCGGAATTTTTGGAAAATGTTAAAAGACTTGAATGGTCTGAATGAGTTGAAATGGTTGGTGTTGGAATTTTTCTAATCGGTTGAGAAATGTTAGCAAGGAATTTCAGGAAAAACGGGAAATTTTCCAGTTCAAAAAACATCTTTATTTCTGATTAAGAGGAATGTTTGGACGGTGGAAAGGTTGAAGTGGGTTGAAAAATGTGGAAGTAGTAGTCGACAGAAAAAAAGGGCCAAAAAAGGAAATTCCTGGAATTTTTTTGAACTTCAAAAAAAATGATACTTTGAATGTGCAGGATGAGTGGAATAAGGTGGGATAATAAAGGTGGGATGGTTTGAATCGGTTGAAAAATTTGGAAATGGTGGAAGTTTGAAAAATGGCCAATTCATTTTGAATGGGAAAAATGTCCCGGAAAACCTGGAATTCTGGGAAATTCCTGGAATTTTTTTGAACTTGAAAAAATGATAGTTTGAATGTGCAGGATGAGTGGAATAAGGTGGGATAATAAAGGTGGGATGGTTTGAATCGGTTGAAAAATGTGGAAATAGTGGAAGTTTGAAAAATGGCCAATTCATTTTGAATGGGAAAAATGTCCAGGAAAACCTGGAATTCTGGAAAATGAAAGAGGAATGTTTGGACGGTGGAACGGTTGAGGTGGGTTGAAAAATGTGGAAGTAGTAGTCGCCAGAAAAAAGGGAATTCTGGGAAATTCCTGGAATTTTTTTTAACTTGAAAAATTTGATAGTTTGAATGTGCAGGATGAGTGGAATAAGGTGGGATAATAAAGGTGGGATGGTTTGAATCGGTTGAAAAATGTGGAAATGGTGGAAGTTTGAAAAATGGCCAATTCATTTTGAATGGGAAAAATGTCCCGGAAAACCTAGAATTCTGGGAAATTCCAGGAATTTTTTTTAACTTGAAAAAAATGATAGTTTGAATGTGCAGGATGAGTGGAATAAGGTGGGATAATAAAGGTGGGATGGTTTGAATCGGTTGAAAAATGTGGAAATGGTGGAAGTTTGAAAAAATGGCCAATTCATTTTGAATGGGAAAAATGTCCCGGAAAACCTGGAATTCTGGGAAATTCCTGGAATTTTTTTGAACTTGAAAAAATGATAGTTTGAATGTGCAGGATGAGTGGAATAAGGTGGGATAATAAAGGTGGGATGGTTTGAATCGGTTGAAAAATGTGGAAATGGTGGAAGTTTGAAAAAATGGCCAATTCATTTTGAATGGGAAAAATGTCCCGGAAAACCTGGAATTCTGGGAAATCTGGGAATTTGTCATTTCCTCAATAGGCTGAACAGTTTGAAATTGGAACGGTTTGAATCGGATGAAAAATGTGGAAGGAAGAGCGTGCCAAAATCTGGAGAATAATAATAATAATAATAAATAAATGAATTTTGGTGTAGAAAAGCATGTGTGGATATTCACACAATAAAAGTGGTTGTTGACGTGTACTCACCTGTGTCATACTACATTCATATATGTTTTTCATACAGTTTTTCTTACTGACATACACTGTACCTTTTGTTGCATATGTTGTTTCTGTGTCAAGACTTTGGGCGACATACCTGAGGGCGTGTCGGGTGAAGTGCGTGGGTGTGTAGAAAGTAACAGTTCCCTCCCAATGCCACTCTTGTTGCTGCTGTCAGAGAAAAGTTGTCATCTTCCCAGCTTGTAGTCGACCAGCCACAGTCGGCCAGCAGTCTAGCCCAGAGGAGAGCTCTCTCCCTGGGTGTGCAGCACGCAGACAGCAGCATGACCTCCACCAGAGTCCAGCCATGAGGATGACCACCAGGCCAGCGACGCTCGCCGAGGCGGAGGAAGACTTGGACGACGATAACGAGGAAGATTACCGCCAATGCGACAAAGCCGCGCGCGCGTTCGACGTTCCCTACTTCCGCTTCATCGATGAAGACGACAAGGAGACGGAGCGTTGGTGGTCCGGTGATGAAGACTGTGGTGCGTCTTACAGGTATGTGGTGGTGTCTGGAACGCCGCTGAAGATCCTGGAGCATCTGCTGAGTGACCTGCAGCTGGACGACCAGAGAGGGGCGCTGGAGTGCAGGGAGAGCGGTAAGTTCATATTGTGTACTTTCTCGTAGGGGTGTCCCGATCAGATATCGATATCGGTCCGATACCAGCAAAAAAAGACAAAGTATAACATGATATTGTTGCCTGTAAAGTCTCCGATACAAGCCAGTTAACATCTGAATGTCCTCCAATAAGCACACAAGGTTGGTCTTGTGTTTTAGTGAATTTACAAGAGGTAAACATGGGGGGGGGCTACTAGCAGCTTGCAGCTACACAACAGCTAAGCACACATGGTAGACATACGTAACAAGTGTTCTTAACTGACCAATATTGCAGTCTAAAACAGCACATTAGTCAATATAGTATCAAATAAATAGTTGCATATTATTGACACATGCAAAGTCTCAAAAGTAGAAGCGTATTAGGAAGTATCCAGTAACAATCGGGTCCGCATCAGTCAATTTATTGCTTCATGCGCTTAATTTAATGAATTATTGGGACCATTAGCAGTCCACTTGAAAGGAATCAATCTGTCATAAGGTTAGTATTTTTCATACCCTCTGTTATTCTGAGTCATTTCACTTGATCTAACATTTTCTATCTTTCCACACTACAAAATAATAAAACCCTGCTAATATTGTATCGGATTAAAATCAGTATACCAATCCTCAAGGCTCCAATATTGGTATTGAAAGTGAATAAGTTGTGTAGGGTGACCCCTATTTTTAGTATATAAAAAAAAATGTTTATGTCACGTTCAAACACTGAGGACATCTATTAAACAAGACAAAAGGCAAGGAATCAAACAGAGACAGAATTCAATTTGGACTCAATATTGAGGAGAGACATGGCCACTGCACTCTCTGTACAGTCCTGCACCACGCGCTGACGAAGAAGGTTTTCGTCTCCTCATTTATTCAGATGTTCAATGTTCACGCACCAACACATGTCACAGCAGGAATGGGAAGTATGTAAAACAGTCATTGTTTTCGGTCTCATTGAAGTCCAAGAAGAGGATTTCTCGGGCTTGGGCTCTTCCTGGATCCAGCTGGGGCAGGTGTTGGAGGACAATGGATAAACCCCTCCCGTCTCCTGACCACAGGGACTTCAAGAGGGCAGCGGGTCGTAAATAGCGTTGACCTCGGTTACCAAATAGTTGGAAGAGAGTTTGTGAAATATTTCAAAGAGAGTTCGTTTAACACTTCAAAGAGAGTTCCTCTGGAAGTTGAGCACATCCTGCCATCTGTCCGTGTTGAAATCACAGTGGCGTTTCACGAGCCTTCTTCCTCTTGTTAGGCCTCGAAAGACAGCATTCATAATACAACGTTTCTTTTGTGATAACTTACAAACAATTATTCCAACAGTTTACACAAGATTATATCATAACTTTCTTTGAATTAAATTGGTGCTGGCGAAACATTTTAATCAGATTAATCACTGGGTTGCTGTGGATTATTTTCTGTTATCAAGAGTAAACATCATTCATATTTACAGTAGTTTATATTAATTTTCTTTCGTTTGAGCAAAGTGATTAAAGAAAGGAAGAGAATACATATGTATATGTATGTATATATATATATATATATATATATATATATATATATATATATATATATACATACACACTTATACAAACCCCGTTTCCATATGAGTTGGGAAATTGTGTTAGATGTAAATATAAACGGAATACAATGATTTGCAAATCATTTTCAACCCATATTCAGTTGAATATGCTACAAAGACAACATATTTGATGTTCAAACTCATAAACTTTTTTTTTTTTGTGCAAATAATAATTAACTTAGAATTTCATGGCTGCAACACGTGCCAAAGTAGTTGGGAAAGGGCATGTTCACCACTGTGTTACATCACCTTTCCTTTTAACAACACTCAGTAAAAGTTTGGGAACTGAGGAGACACATTTTTGAAGCTTCTCAGGTGGAATTCTTTCCCATTCTTGCTTGATGTACAGCTTAAGTTGTTCAACAGTCCGGGGGTCTCCGTTGTGCTATTTTAGGCTTCACATTTTCAATGGGAGACAGGTCTGGACTACAGGCAGGCCAGTTTAGTACCCGCACTCTTTTACTATGAAGCCACGTTGATGTATCACGTGGCTTGCTGAAATAAGCAGGGGCGTCCATGGTAACGTTGCTTGGATGGCAACATATGTTGCTCCAAAACCTGTATGTACCTTTCAGCATTAATGGTGCCTTCACAGATGTGTAAGTTACCCATGTCTTGGCCACTAATACACCCCCATACCATCACACATGCTAGCTTTTCAACTTTGCACCTATAACAACCCGGATGGTTCTTTTCCTCTTTGGTCCGGAGGACACGACGTCCAGTTTCCAAAAACAATTTGAAATGTGGACTCGTCAGACCACAGAACACTTTTCCACTTTGTATCAGTCCATCTTAGATGAGCTCAGGCCCAGCGAAGCCGGCGGCTGTTGATAAACGGTTTTCGCCTCGCATAGGAGAGTTTTAACTTGCACTTACAGATGTAGCGACCAACTGTAGTTACTGACAGTGGGTTTCTGAAGTGTTCCTGAGCCCATGTGGTGATATCCTTTACACACTGATGTCGCTTGTTGATGCAGTACAGCCTGAGGGATCGAAGGTCACGGGCTTAGCTGCTTACGTGCAGTGATTTCTCCAGATTCTCTGAACCCTTTGATGATATTACGGACCGTAGATGGTGAAATCCCTAAATTCCTTGCAATAGCTGGTTGAGAAAAGGTTTTTCTTAAACTGTTCAACAATTTGCTCACGCATTTGTTAACAAAGTGGTGACCCTCGCCCCATCCTTGTTTGTGAATGACTGAGCATTTCATGGAAGCTGCTTTTATACCCAATCATGGCACCCACCTGTTCCCAATTTGCCTGTTCACCTGTGGGATGTTCCAAATAAGTGTTTGATGAGCATTCCTCAACTTTATCAGTATTTATTGCCACCTTTCCCAACTTCTTTGTCACGTGTTGCTGGCATCAAATTCTAAAGTTAATGATTATTTGCAACAAAGAAAAAAGTTTATCAGTTTGAACATCAAATATGTTGTCTTTGTAGCATATTCAACTGAATATGGGTTGAAAGTGATTTGCAAATCATTGTATTCCGTTTATATTTACATCTAACACAATTTCCCAACTCATATGGAAACGGGGTTTGTACATATATATATTTATATATATATATATATGTTTTTATATATATATATATATATATATATATATATATATCCCTGCTTGGCACTCAGCATCAAGGGTTGGAATTAGGGGTTAAATCACCAAAAATGATTCCCGGGCGCGGCGCCGCTGCTGCCCACTGCTCCCCTCACCTCCCAGGGGGTGAACAAGGGGATGGGTCAAATGCAGAGGACACATTTCATTACACCTAGTGTGTGTGTGACAATCATTGCTACTTTAACTTAACTTTAACTTTACACATACAAACTGTAGCACACAAAAAAAGCACATTTAATAAAAAAACAGTTATTATGGTCTTACCTTTACTTATAAATGAAGTCCACAACTAAAGCCCTCACTTCAACTTTCCACGTGCAAGATTGAATCTATTTAAAAAAGTGTAACCGAGGGTTTATAAATGTGGCCTATACTGTATGAAACTACACAATAACAAACACGGAGGCTCCAGTTTACACGAGGACCACTTTATTTACCTTCTTTCAAAAACCTCCGCTCCACTACAACATGTCATCACTTCCGCTCTTGGCGCCTTCAAAATAAGAGCTCAAGGCATATACTGTATAACAGCGCATAACAGGAACTTAACATCACAAATAGGAAAGCCCGTGAAAATAGGTTACAAAAGTTATTTAATAAGAAGCCAAAAAGTGCAAAAACAATAATGTTCATGTTGGAGGAGTTGTGAATTAGATACACCTGCAGTCTGCAGGTGTATCTAATGTTGTGGCCCTGCAGTCATTCACAACTCCTCCAACACGAACATTATTGTTTTTGCACTTTTTGGCTTCTTATGAAATAACTTTTTTTAAATAGATTCAATCTTGCACGTGGAAAGTTTAAGTGTGGGCTTTAGTTGATATAACAATTCTACGGCGGGGGTGCAGGAGGCGGGGCTACTGGAGCCTCAGCCAGTGCGTCTTTTGCAGCCGTTTTATGATCGCTCAGCACAAGAAATACGTTACACACATACAGTTGTTGACAAAATACACTGTACATTATATACCTCAGCTAACTAAACTATGGAAATGTATAATATAATTCATATAGCAATACGGTCTCACTGCACAGCAGGCCAGCAGTTAGCCGAGTCCGTCCATGTTGAGGCACTGAGTGACGTGCCTCAACTGGCTGCTGATCACCGCACCGTCTCTTCTCAGTATTTGAACGGCAAATGTGAAAATTCAGCGATTTTGAATAAAAATAATCTAAAACTGGTGAAGTTAAATGGAAAATAACTTTATAGTATAATCACTGCATACATATAACAATTTAATTAATTTTTTTTCTTTTTACATTTTTTTTCTTTCCATGATGGCAGGTGAGGCCCCGCCTCACCTCTAGTGACTGCACGTCACTGATATATATATATTAGAGATGCGCGGATAGGCAATTATTTCATCCGCAACCGCATCAGAAAGTCGTCAACCATCCGCCGTCCACCCGATGTAACATTTGATCAGAACCGCACCCGCCCGTTGTTATATATCTAATATAGACGATGCAAGGCATTAGTGAGGTTATAAAGTTTTTGCCTGTTAAAGAAAGGAGACTGATCCAATGCAGCACAGACATTCGCGTGCCACGCTGTCACGACCCAGACGCACACCAGTGCGCAATTATATGGGAGCCGCGCTGAGCGCACCTCCAAGCGCGTCTCGCTGCCGGCGACGGCCGGGTATGGGCCCAACGCTCCAGCGCCATCCATTTTCAGGGCTAGTTGATTCGGCAGGTGGGTTGTTGCACACTCCTTAGCGGGTTCCGACGTCCATGGCCACCGTCCTGCTGTCTATATCAACCAGGGTGAGCCCCACCCCTTTCGTGAGCGCACTGCGCGCGGAGTGACCCCTGTTACGAGCCCCCGGCCACGGGGGTGGCGGGCAGGTAAGCTGCTTACCTGCTGCGCGTGACGCCGGCCGCGGCGGGGTGTCGGTGCGGTGGGCGCGGTGGTGACCCTGGACGTGCGTCGGGCCCTTCTCGCGGATCGCCTCAGCTACGGCTCCCGGTGGGGCCCTCTCGGGGGAAGGGGCCTCGGTCCCGGACCCTGGCGAGGCGTCCCTTCTCCGCTCCGTAAAAGTGTCCATCTCTTTTTCTTTTTTCTTCTTCTGTTGTGGCATATGCTGCAGGTGCCTGCTCGTTTTTCGTATGTGGGTAACAACATTTAACTATGTATATATATTTCCCAATTGGTTTAACTGCCACCCGCCTGAATCTATTTAAAATCTAATTTTTTTTTATTTCAACCGCCCGACCCGACCCGCGGATAAAATCTAATTTTTTTAAATTTCATCCGCCCGATCCGCGGATAATCCGCGGATTCCGCGGTTGTGCCCGCAAACCGCGCATCTCTAATATATACATATATATATACACATATGCATATATATAGATACATATGCATATACATATACATATACACAAATGTATATATGTATATTTACATATACATATATATATATATGCACTTAACATGTTTAACATCATTTTCTTGTAAACAAACATTTATCCACATAATGTGAAACTGTTACCCCTTTTGTGTTATTGTGTGAAAAGAAATGTGCACAATAGTGTAAATAACATATTTGGCAATAGCTGTTGTGTTTTTGCAAAATACCAAGCAAACTTTCCGCACATTCCAATGAATCTTTAATGACAAGCAACAAGTTAGAACAAAACCTAACATGCTTTTGTGTGTGCGTGCTTGCATTATTCAGCACTCACACCGCATTTTGCTGCTTGTCAGCGCCTGTTGACGTGAGAAGTATTGGAAAGGTTAAACGCTCTAATGGCCTCGTGAAATGACTCCCTCAGGCCGGGACTGCAAAACACCTTTTAAAAGCAAACATCCTGCACAATATTAGGCTTCAAGCCCTGAAGTAATGTACAATTCTGATATGTGCTCTATTACGTACCACCTCAAAAAACACTTTCTTGATCGAAAAGCAATTTCCCAGCATGCACCAGTCAATTCTATCCCGCCGGAAGACGAATTTAAGCGGTCATCAATAAGCTTTGTCCTTCACAAAGTTAATAATTGCTCACGGTGCTGCTAATGGATACTGTCATGTAGTTGTTAATTTGCCAGTATAAATTAGATCATAACTATCCATCCATTCATCCATCTTCTTCTGCTTATCCGAGGTCAGGTCGCGGGGGCAGCAGCCTAAGCTAATGTAATCTACCGTATTTTCCGCACTATTAGCCGCACCTAAAAACCACAAATTTACTCAAAAGCTGACAGTGCGGCTTATAACCCGGTGCGCTTTATATATGGATTAATATTAAGATTCATTTTCATAAAGTTTCGGTCTCGCAACTACGGTAAACAGCCGCCATCTTTTTTCCCCGTAGAAGAGGAAGCGCTTCTTCTTCTACGCCAAGCAACCGCCAAGGTAAGCACCCGCCCCCATAGAACAGGAAGCGCTTCTTCTTCTACTGTAAGCAACCACCCGCCCGCGTAGAAGAAGAAGAAGCGCGCGGACATTACGTTTCATTTCCTTTGTGTGTTTACATCTGTAAAGACCACAAAATGGCTCCTACTAAGCGACAGGTTTCCGGTTCATGAAAAGACGCAATCTCTCCATCCGCACACGGACTACTATTTCACAGCAACTGCCTAAAGACTTTCAAGAAAAGCTGGCTACTTTCCGTGCATATTGTAAAAACAAGATAGCTGAAAAAAAGATCCGGCCAGAGAACATTATCAACATGGACGAGGTTCCACTGACTTTTGATATTCCTGTGAACCGCCCTGTGGATACAACGGGAGCACGTACGGTGAATATTCGCACCACAGGGAATGAGAAGTCATCCTTCACTGTGGTTCTAGCTTGCCATGCTAATGGCCAGAAACTTCCACCCATGGTGATATTCAAAAGGAAGACCTTGCCAAAAGAGACCTTTCCAGCCGGCGTCATCATAAAAGCTAACTCGAAGGGATGGATGGATGAAGAAAAGATGAGCGAGTGGTTAAGGGAAGTTTACGCGAAGAGGCCGGGTGGCTTTTTTCACGCAGCTCCGTCCATGTTGATATACGACTCCATGCGCGCCCACATCACGCTGGTTTTTAATATATTATTAAAGTTTGACTGACCTATCTGACTGTTTTTTTGACATTCCCTTTAGCGCAGTTAGATGCGGCTTACAACACGGGGCGGCTTATAGGTGGACAAAGTTTTGAAATATGCCGTTCATTGAAGGCGCGGCTTATAACAACCCAGGGCGGCTTATGGTGCGGAAAATACGGTATTGTCCTAAATACATTTTTTGTATCCACACTCTTAAAAAAAAAAACAGAAGCATGAAAACATCTTTCACCAGAGACGGGTCATCATAAAAAGTAAAAACAAACAAACAATAAGATGCTCGAAAATGCTATAAATTGTGTCCCAATTTATAGCCAAACTGAAATTTCAACAGTTAGCAAGTCACCACATTTTTGACTGAGGTATAAACCTGATGAATTAGCTTAAAAAGAAAAGCTAGCATGCTAACAGTTGGCTTGTGTCAAATAGCAAAATATTTGACTCTGAGGTGTAAACCTGTAAAATTAGCCAAAACGCTAACATGCTAACAGTTGGGATGCGTTAAGTAACAACATATTTGACTCTAATGTTGCTTGCACATAAAAAGCTAACACTTTCCAATCGATTCAAACCATTCCAATGTCAAAAAGCTCCTTGATAATGTTAGTCAATTGCTAGCATGCTAATGTTAGCATTTAGCATGCTAACAGATGGCATGTGTCAAGTAACCAAATATTTGACTGATGATTATACCAGTAATTAACATTTAAAAGCTAGCATGTTAACAGTCGGCATGTGTCAAGTGACAAAATATTCGACTGATAATGATACCAGTAAAAAAAATTGAAAAGCTAGTGTGCTAATGTTAGCATCAAGAAGCTTAGCACAAACAATAACACACCTTTTCTCTGTCTGTGTTCTATGAAAACTATTTGTCGAATACAAAACATTATGGCCGTTAGCGAAGACAAATCCATAAATTAGCTGCACCATTTTATAAGCCGCAGAGTTCAAAGCGTGGGGGGAATGCAAAAACTTCCTTATTTGGTCCTTGTTGGTGCCATAGCACAAAAAATAACAAATTTTCTTTGTCTGTGTTCTATGAAAACTATTTGTTGAATACAAAACATTATGGCCGTTAGCGAAGACAAATCCATAAATTAGCTGTACCATTTTATAAGCCGCAGAGTTCAAAGCGTGGGGGGGAAATGCAAAAACTTCCTTATTTGGTCCTTGATGGCGCCATAGCACAAACAATAACACACCTTTTCTCTGTCTGTGTTCTATGAAAACTATTTGTCGAATACAAAACATTATGGCCGTTAGCGAAGACAAATCCATAAATTAGCTGCACCATTTTATAAGCCGCAGAGTTCAAAGCGTGGGGGGGGAAAATGCAAAAACTTCCTTATTTGGTCCTTGTTGGCGCCATAGCACAAACAATAACGCATTTTCTGTCTGTGTTCTATGAAAACTATTTGTTGAATACAAAACATTATGGCCGTTAGCAAAGACAAATCCATAAATTAGCTGCACCGTTTTATAAGCTGCAGAGTTCAAATCGTGGAGAAGAAAAATGCAAAAACTTCCTTATTTGGTCCTTGTTGGCGCCATAGCACAAACAATAACACACCTTTTCTCTGTCGGTGTTCTATGAAAACTATTTGTCGAATACAAAACATTATGGCCAATAGTGAAGACAAATCCATAAATCAGCTGCACCGTTTTATAAGCCGCAGAGTTCA
Source organism: Nerophis lumbriciformis (assembly GCF_033978685.3). Classification (NCBI taxonomy): domain Eukaryota; kingdom Metazoa; phylum Chordata; class Actinopteri; order Syngnathiformes; family Syngnathidae; genus Nerophis; species Nerophis lumbriciformis. The sequence goes on from NC_084568.2 coordinate 1,612,572, forward strand.
GAGCGTGGGGGGGGGGAAATGCAAAAACGTCCTTATTTGGTCCTTGTTGGCGCCATAGCACAAACAATAACACATTTTCTGTCTGTGTTCTATGAAAACTATTTGTCGAATACAAAACATTATGGCCAATAGTGAAGACAAATGTATAAATTAGCTGCACCGTTTTATAAGCCGCAGAGTTCAAAGCGTGGGGGGGAAATGCAAAAACTTCCTTATTTGGTCCTTGTTGGCGCCATAGCACAAACAATAACACACCTTTTCTCTGTCGGTGTTTTATGAAAACTATTTGTTGAATACAAAACATTATGGCCAATAGTGAAGACAAATGTATAAATTAGCTGCACCATTTTATAAGCCGCAGAGTTCAGAGCGTGGGGGGAAATGCAAAAACTTCCTTATTTGGTCCTTGTTGGCGCCATAGCACAAACAATAAAAAAAATTCTCTGTCTGTGTTCTATGAAAACTATTTGTTGAATACAAAACATTATGGCCGTTAGCGAAGACAAATCCATAAATTAGCTGCACCATTTTATAAGCCGCAGAGTTCAGAGCGTGGGGGGGAAAAATGCAAAAACTTCCTTATTTGGTCCTTGTTGGCGTCATAGCACAAACAATAACACACCTTTTCTCTGTCTGTGTTCTATGAAAACTATTGGTTGAATACAAAACATTATGGCCGTTAGCGAAGACAAATCCATAAATTAGCTGCACCATTTTATAAGCTGCAGAGTTCAAAGCGTGGAGAAGAAAAATGCAAAAACTTTCTTATTTGGTCCTTGTTGGCGCCATAACACACCTTTTCTCTGTCGGTGTTTGATGAAAACTATTTGTCGAATACAAAACATTATGGCCAATAGTGAAGACAAATCCATAAATTAGCGGCACCGTTTTATAAGCCGCAGAGTTCAGAGCGTGGGGGGGGAAAATGCAAAAACGTCCTTATTTGGTCCTTGTTGGCGCCATAGCACAAAAAATAACACATTTTCTGTCTGTGTTCTATGAAAACTATTTGTCGAATACAAAACATTATGGCCAATAGTGAAGACAAATGTATAAATTAGCTGCACCATTTTATAAGTCGCCAAGTTCAAAGCGTGGGGGGGAATGCAAAAACTTCCTTATTTGGTCCTTGTTGGCGCCATAGCACAAACAATAACACACCTTTTCTCTGTCTGTGTTCTATGAAAACTATTTGTTGAATACAAAACATTATGCCGTTAGCGAAGACAAATCCATAAATTAGCTGCACCGTTTTATAAGCTGCAGAGTTCAAATATTGGAGAAGAAAAATGCAAAAACTTCCTTATTTGGTCCTTATTGGCGCCATAACACACCTTTTCTCTGTCGGTGTTTTATGAAAACTATTTGTCGAATACAAAACATTATGGCCAATAGTGAAGACAAATCCATAAATTAGCTGCACCGTTTTATAAGCCGCAGAGTTCAAAGCGTGGGGGGGAAATGCAAAAACGTCCTTATTTGGTCCTTGTTGGCGCCATAGCACAAAAAATAACAAACATTCTCTGTGTTCTATGAAAACTATTTGTTGAATACAAAACATTATGGCCGTTGGCGAAGACAAATCCCTAAATTAGCTGCACCATTTTATAAGCCGCAGAGTTCAAAGCGTGGGGGGGGAATGCAAAAAACGTCCTTATTTGGTCGTTGTCTGACTTGCCGTAATGTAACTCACTGTAGGTTGATAAAGATAATTATCCACACCTTCTTTCTCTCCAAGTGCTGCTTTATTATCTCCTTGTGGTGTCTGACATCATCACTATGCAGGACGGTCTCCCCCAGGCGGAGCAGCAACCTTTCTTGCCTCGCACTTCCTGCTGGCCGATGATGCGTTCAGGGGCCCCGTGGTCCACTCCGCAGAGCGATTCCGGAGCCACGGCGGGACGCTCTCTCCACCTGGCTCGGTTTGACCTCATCGCCGAGGCGCTGCTTGACCTCTGCCGCTCCTCTAAGGCGCTCTCAGGGTCCTTACAGGTTCTTGCTGCCCTTGGACACTTTCTTCTTGGTCCATTTCCTCTTCCAATAGGTCTCCAGCAAGTCCAGTTGCATTTGCGCCAAGCGCTTCTCTTCCATCTTTTCTCGGTGCTTCTCCCGTTCACCTTCCAGCTTGTGCTCGGCGATGTCTTGCTGTATTTCCTGGAAGAGTTTCTTCTTGGCCGAGGCCTTGTCCTGGGCCGTCTGTTCCAGCTCCTGCTCGTACATGCGGTCCATTTGCTTGAGCATCCCCTGTTCCTCCTCCTTCTGCCGCCTCTCCTCGTCCTTGTCCTTCAGCCTCTCCACTATTTGTCCGTCCAGACCCTCCTTCATGCGCTGGTTGCAGCGCAGTCTGTGCCGCAGTTCCTCCGCTTCGGGGTCCCACACTTCTTTCTGCTTGCCCCTGGGGTCCAAGTCCGACTTGGCCTTTCCCTTATCTTTGTTGTCGATGGCCTTGAGTTTGGCGATGACTGTTGACGGGTCCATGCGAGTGGGCGTGTCTGGTAGGATGTGTGTTTTCTTGAAGGGGTTGACTTGGAACGTGGTGTGCGGTTTGACAGATCTCTCCGCCTTGGTGAACATTTCGGCGAGAAATCTGTCCCGATGGACGAAATTGACCTCCTTTTTGTCATCTTTAGACATGTTGACTGGACTTTTCGTGGCTTCAAATAATATCCAAATTGTGGATAAGACTTGCGGCACCGTGATTTTGATTAGTGTTGCAGGCGCAATAGGGGTGATGCATTCAAGGGTTGCACTTCATTTGTAACAAAGGCACAGGTGATGCCATCGTAAATGACATCATCCGGCCACTAAAAAGATGACTCCGTTTCCTGCCGTCACCGCTGGCTTTTTTATTTCACTAAATAGCAAAGAAGAATGTTTTCTCGTTGGTCATTTATTAACAATTATACCATAGGGTTGTCCCAATATCAATATTCTAGTACCGGTATCAAAATGTATTTCGATACTTTTCTAAATAAAGGGGACCACAAAAAAATATATTAATAATAGTAATAATAATAATAATAGATTTTAATTTTAAAAAGCACTTTACATTGAGTAAACAACCTCAAAGTGCTACAGTGTATTAAAAAATTAAATTAAATTAAAAAGATAATAAAAAATTAAATAAAAATAAATAAAAATAAAAACTAGAACAGCCAAATAGCTAAAACTAGTACGCATATACCGTATTTTTCGGAGTATAAGTCGCTCCGGAGTATAAGTCGCAAAATACATAATAAAGAAGGAAAAAAAACATATATAAGTCGCATTTTTGGGGGAAATGTATTTGATAAAAGCCAACAGCAAGAATAGACATTTGAAAGGCAATTTAAAATTAAAGCTGCAAGCAGCATTGGTCGGGCCCACGTATTTGGCAGGTGCTAGTCCTAAGTGTCCCAATACTTTTGTCAAGTTTTAGTCCCAAGTGTCCCAATACGTTTGTCTACTTTTAGTCTGAAGTGTCCCAAGACTTTTGTCTAGTGTACCTACCTTGTCTGCATTGTGTGGGCACGTTGGTGCTTCCTGCTTTTAAGCAGCCATCTTAAAAAAACAGCAGCGGTTCTTTGAAGGCTCATAAAATCAAAACTGGAGCAGTTAGAAAAATTATTTCGATAACTTTTATTTGGAAGGGTTCAATCTCTCTCCTGTGTTATTTTGAAGCTGATACGACAAACGCGCTCAGAGGAGATAATGTTTGAAGAGAAGTGACCGGTTTATAAAAAAAAATTTGTTTTGAAGGGGAAATTGCAAACTTCCTGTTGATTTTTGCTGGGGGTTGTCAATCTATGAAATGTAGGTCTAAGTGAGACCTACATAGAGGTTTTTGTTTCATGTCTCTCCGACCTTCCCAGTGGGAGTTACAGGCAGTTTTGTCATTTTTTTCTTCCGAGGAGCAGTTTTTTCTGCGCTTTATTCAAAATTGCGCTAGAGCGCAATTTTGAGATTTGGGGTTAGGTTTTTTTATTAGATCGCAATTTTTGCCAGTCCTGATGTGTGTGTTCAGTTTGGTGAGTTTTGAAGCATGTTAAGAGGGTGAAAATACAGCTCAAAGAGGCAAAAGTTACTGTTTTTAGTACTTTTTTGTCTTGAAGGGGGAATTGCCAACTTCCTGTTGATTTTTGCCCGAGGAAATTAATTAATGAAAAGTAGGTCTAAGTAAGACCTACATAGAGGTTTTTGTTTCATGTCTCTACAACATTCGTACTGGGAGTTATAAGCAGTTTTATTTCTAAGGGGCGCTAGAGCGCAATTTTGAGTTTTGGGGTTTGGTTTTTTGATAAAAAGTTTTGCCGTATATTACTGATGTGTGTGTAAAATTTGGTGAGTTTTGAAGCATGCTAAGGGGGTCAAATTACAGCGCAAAGTTGCGGAAGAATAATAATAATAAAACCTTACAAATTCAATAGATCCTTATGTCCCATTGCATAAGGACTCCCTTTGGGAGTCCTTATACAATGGGCCATGCGGGCCCTAATAAATAAAGAATAGTGAACAACAGGCTGAATAAGTGTACGTTATATGAGGCATAAATAACCAACTGGTATGTTAACGTAACATATTATGGTAAGAGTCATTCAAATAACTATAACATATAGAACATGCTATACAATCTGTCACTCCTAATCGCTAAATCCCATGAAATCTTATACGTCTAGTCTCTTACGTAAATAATATTATTTGATATTTTACGCTAATGTGTTAATCATTTCACACATAAGACGCTCCTGAGTATAAGTTGCACACGCGGCCAAACTATTAAAAAAAACTGCGACTTATAGTCCGAAAAATACGGTATCTAAAAAAAGGCTTTTTTTAAAAAGAAGGGTTTTTAAGCCTTTTTTAAAAGCATCCACAGTCTGTGGTGCCCTCAGGTGGTCAGGGAGAGCGTTCCACAGACTGGGATCGGCGGAGCAGAAAGCCCGGTCTCCCATTGTTCGTAGCTTTGTCCTCGGAGGTTGGAGGAGGTTAGCCTGTCCTGAGCGGAGGTGTCGTGTGGAGGATTTGATATTTTATGCTAATGTGTTAATAATTTCACACATAAGTCGCTCCTGAGTATAAGTCGCACCCGTCCAAACTATGAAAAAAACTGCGATTTATAGTCCGAAAAATACGGTATATAAAAAAAAGGCTTTTTTTAAAAAGAAGGGTTTTTAAGCCTTTTTTAAAAGCATCCACAGTCTGTGGTGCCCTCAGGTGGTCAGGGAGAGCGTTCCACAGACTGGGAGCGGCGGAGCAGAAAGCCCGGTCTCCCATTGTTCGTAGCTTTGTCCTCGGAGGTTGGAGGAGGTTAGCCTGTCCTGAGCGGAGGTGTCGCGTGGAGGATTTGATATTTTACGCTAATGTGTTAATCATTTCACACATAAGTCGCTCCTGAGTATAAGTCGCACCCCCGGCCAAACTATGAAAAAAAATTGCGACTAATAGTCCGAAAAATACGGTATATAAAAAAAAGGCTTTTTTAAAAAGAAGGGTTTTTTAAGCCTTTTTTAAAAGCATCCACAGTCTGTGGTGCCCTCAGGTGGTCAGGGAGAGCGTTCCACAGACTGGGATCGGCGGAGTAGAAAGCCCAGTCTCCCATTGTTCGTAGCTTGTCCGCGGAGGTTGGAGGAGGTTAGCCTGTCCTGAGCGGAGGTGTCGTGTGGAGGATTTGATATTTTACGCTAATGTGTTAATCATTTCACACATAAGTCGCTCCTGAGTATAAGTTGCACACGCGGCCAAACTATTAAAAAAAAACTGCGACTTATAGTCCGAAAAATACGGTATCTAAAAAAAGGCTTTTTTTTAAAAAGAAGGGTTTTTAAGCCTTTTTTAAAAGCATCTACAGTCTGTGGTGCCCTCAGGTGGTCAGGGAGAGCGTTCCACAGACTGGGAGCGGCGGAGCAGAAAGCCCAGTCTCCCATTGTTCGTAGCTTGTCCGCGGAGGTTGGAGGAGGTTAGCCTGTCCTGAGCGGAGGTGTCGTGTGGAGGATTTGATATTTTACGCTAATGTGTTAATCATTTCACACATAAGTCGCTCCTGAGTATAAGTCGCACCCGCGGCCAAACTATGAAAAAAAACTGCGACTTATAGTCCGAAAAATACGGTATCTAAAAAAAGGCTTTTTTAAAATGAAGGGTTTTTTAAGCCTTTTTTAAAAGCATCCACAGTCTGTGGTGCCCTCAGGTGGTCAGGGAGAGCGTTCCAAAGACTGGGAGCGGCGGAGCAGAAAGCCCGGTCTCCCATTGTTTGTAGCTTTGTCCTCGGAGGTTGGAGGAGGTTAGCCTGTCCTGAGCGGAGGTGTCGTGTGGAGGATTTGATATTTTGCGCTAATGTGTTAATCATTTCACACATAAGTCGCTCCTGAGAATAAGTCACACCCCCGGCCAAACTATGAAAAAAACTGCGACTTATAGTCCGAAAAAATACGGTATCTAAAAAAAGGCTTTTTTAAAAAGAAGGGTTTTTTAAGCCTTTTTTAAAAGCATCCACAGTCTGTGGTGCCCTCAGGTGGTCAGGGAGAGCGTTCCACAGACTGGGAGCGGCGGAGCAGAAAGCCCGGTCTCCCATTGTTTGTAGCTTTGTCCTCGGAGGTTGGAGGAGGTTAGCCTGTCCTGAGCGGAGGTGTCGTGTGGAGGATTTGATATTTTGCGCTAATGTGTTAATCATTTCACACATAAGTCGCTCCTGAGAATAAGTCACACCCCCGGCCAAACTATGAAAAAAACTGCGACTTATAGTCCGAAAAAATACGGTATCTAAAAAAAGGCTTTTTTAAAAAGAAGGGTTTTTTAAGCCTTTTTTAAAAGCATCCACAGTCTGTGGTGCCCTCAGGTGGTCAGGGAGAGCGTTCCACAGACTGGGAGCGGCGGAGCAGAAAGCCCGGTCTCCCATTGTTTGTAGCTTTGTCCTCGGAGGTTGGAGGAGGTTAGCCTGTCCTGAGCGGAGGTGTCGTGTGGAGGATTTGATATTTTACGCTAATGTGTTAATCATTTCACACATAAGTCGCTCCTGAGTATAAGTCGCACCCGCGGCCAAACTATGAAAAAAACTGCGACTTATAGTCCGAAAAATACGGTATCTAAAAAAAGGCTTTTTTTAAAAAAGAAGGGTTTTTCAAGCCTTTTTTAAAAGCATCCACAGTCTGTGGTGCCCTCAGGTGGTCAGGGAGAGCTTTTCACAGACTGGGAGCGGCGGAGCAGAAAGCCCGGTCTCCCATTGTTCGTAGCTTTGTCCTCGGAGGTTGGAGGAGGTTAGCCTGTCCTGAGCGGAGGTGTCGTGTGGAGGATTTGATATTTTACGCTAATGTGTTAATCATTTCACACATAAGTCGCTCCTGAGTATAAGTCGCACCCGTTTAAACTATGAAAAAAACTGCGATTTAGAGTCCGAAAAATACGGTATCTAAAAAAAGGCTTTTTTAAAAAGAAGGGTTTTTAAGCCTTTTTTAAAAGCATCCACAGTCTGTGGTGCCCTCAGGTGGTCAGGGAGAGCGTTCCACAGACTGGGATCGGCGGAGCAGAAAGCCCGGTCTCCCATTGTTCGTAGCTTTGACCTCGGAGGTTGGAGGAGGTTAGCCTGTCCTGAGCGGAGGTGTCGTGTGGAGGTCCTTGAACGCACCGTAAAAATGATCACTCTGTTGTTTTCCCAGTTTTATGATATCTACAAATCGCTGATCGAATCGCAATAACAATTTTGAAGAGAAAAATGGTGGTGAGTTGGCTGCGATGGTGGGGGAGGATGCCGGACAGACCTGGCAGGCCCAAACGCATTGTGAGGGTTTGCTGGGAACGTCTGGCAGAGTCTCCTGTCAGAGAGAGTTTCAATTCCCACCTCCGGAAGAACTTTGAACATGTCACGAGGGAGGTGCTGGACATTGAGTCCGAGTGGACGATGTTCCGTGCCTCTGTTGTCGAGGCGGCCGATTGGAGCTGTGGCCGCAAGGTAGTTGGTGCCTGTCGTGGCGGTAATCCTAGAACCCGTTGGTGGACGCCGGCGGTGAGGGATGCCGTCAGGCTGAAGAAGGAGTCCTATCGGGTTCTTTTGGCTCATGGGACTCCTGAGGCAGCGGACAGGTACCGACAGGCCAAGCGGTGTGCGGCTTCAGCGGTCGCGGAGGCAAAAACTCGGACATGGGAGGAGTTCGGGGAGGCCATGGAAAAAGACTTCCGGACGGCTTTGAAGCAATTCTGGACCACCATCCGCCGCCTCAGGAAGGGGAAGCAGTGCACTATCAACACCGTGTATGGTGGGGATGGTGTTCTGCTGACCTCGACTGCGGATGTTGTGGATCGGTGGAGAGAATACTTCGAAGACCTCCTCAATCCTACCAGCACGTCTTCCTATTAGGAAGCAGGGCCTGTGGAATCTGTGGTGGGCTCTCCTATTTCTGGGGCTGAGGTTGCCGAGGTAGTTAAAAAGCTCCTCGGTGGCAAGGCCCCGGGGGTGGATGAGATCCGCCCGGAGTTCCTTAAGGCTCTGGATGTTGTGGGGCTGTCTTGGTTGACAAGACTCTGCAACATCGCGTGGACATCGGGGGCGGTACCTTTGGATTGGCAGACCGGGGTGGTGGTTCCTCTCTTTAAGAAGGGGAACCGGAGGGTGTGTTCTAACTATCGTGGAATCACACTCCTCAGCCTTCCCGGTAAGGTCTATTCAGGTGTACTGGAGAGGAGGCTACGCCGGATAGTCGAACCTCGGATTCAGGAGGAACAGTGTGGTTTTCGTCCTGGTCGTGGAACTGTGGACCAGCTCTATACTCTCGGCAGGGTCCTTGAGGGTGCATGGGAGTTTGCCCAACCAGTCTACATGTGCTTTGTGGACTTGGAGAAGGCATTCGACCTGTGGGGAGTGCTCAGAGAGTATGGGGTAACGGACTGTCTTATTGTGGCAGTCCGCTCCCTGTATGATCAGTGTCAGAGCTTGGTCCGCATTGCCGGCAGTAAGTCGGACACGTTTCCAGTGAGGGTTGGACTCCGCCAAGGCTGCCCTTTGTCACCCATTCTGTTCATAACTTTTATGGACAGAATTTCTAGGCGCAGTCAAGGCGTTGAGGGGATCTGGTTTGGTGGCTGCAGGATTAGGTCTCTGCTATTTGCAGATGATGTGGTCCTGATGGCTTCCTCCGGCCAAGATCTTCAGCTCTCACTGGATCGGTTCGCAGCCGAGTGTGAAGCGACTGGGATGAGAATCAGCACCTCCAAGTCCGAGTCCATGGTTCTCTCCCGGAAAAGGGTGGAGTGCCATCTCCGGGTTGGGGAGGAGATCTTGCCCCAAGTGGAGGAGTTCAAGTACCTCGGAGTCTTGTTCACGAGTGAGGGAAGAGTGGATCGTGAGATCGACAGGCGGATCGGTGCGGCGTCTTCAGTAATGCGGACGCTGTATCGATCCGTTGTGGTGAAGAAGGAGCTGAGCCGGAAGGCAAAGCTCTCGATTTACCGGTCGATCTACGTTCCCATCCTCACCTATGGTCATGAGCTTTGGGTTATGACCGAAAGGACAAGATCACGGGTACAAGCGGCCGAAATGAGTTTCCTCCGCCGGGTGGCGGGGCTCTCCCTTAGAGATAGGGTGAGAAGCTCTGCCATCCGGGGGGAGCTCAAAGTAAAGCCGCTGCTCCTCCACATGGAGAGGAGCCAGATGAGGTGGTTTGGGCATCTGGTCAGGATGCCACCCGAACGCCTCCCTAGGGAGGTGTTTAGGGCACGTCCGACCGGTAGGAGGCCACGGGGAAGACCCAGGTCACGTTGGGAAGACTATGTCTCCCGGCTGGCCTGGGAACGCCTCGGGATCCCCCGGGAGGAGCTGGACGAAGTGGCTGGGGAGAGGGAAGTCTGGGCATCCCTGCTTAGGCTGCTGCCCCCGCGACCCGACCTCGGATAAGCGGAAGAAGATGGATGGATGGATGGATGGATGAAGGAGTGCACACAATTTTGAACAGGCTGAATCTTCTTTGTGGGGACATTGTTGATTGTCATGGCATGTACGGATGTACTTTGTGGATACCGTCTGCTCCACGCGCCGTAAGTCTTTGCTGTTGTCCAGCATTTTGTGTTTTGTTTACTTTGCAGCCAGTTCAGTTTTAGTTTCGTTTTGCGTAGCCATGCCTAAGAGTCAATGCCTTTTCTTGGCGGCGCTCGCCTTTTTTGTTCTTTTTGATTTAAGAATTAGATTTCTTTTTACCTGCACCCTGCCTCCCGCTGTCGTCTGCATATTGTGATCATGACCGACACTCAACAACGGCACATTATTTGCAATTTACAATTTTGAACAGGCTGAATTTTTCAGAGTTGGAACAGTTTGAATCGGATGAAAAATGGGAGTTTCATGGGAATTTCGGGAAAAGCGGAATTTTTTGAAAATTCTTGAACTTGAATGGTCTGAATGAGTTGAAATGGTTGGTGTTGGAATTTTTCTAATCGGTTGAGAAATGTTGATGTAGTAACGTTTTTAATTGAGAAATGGTAGCAAGGAATTCCAGGAATTTGGGGAAAACCGGGAATTTTTCCAGTTCAAAAAACAACTTTGTTTCTGATTAAGAGGAATGTTTGGACGCTGGAACGGTTGAAAAATGTGGAAGTAGTAGTCGCCAGAAAAAAGGGAATTCTGGGAAATTCCTGGAATTTTTTTTAACTTGAAAAAATGATAGTTTGAATCAGTGGAATGTGTTGAAGGTGGAATGGTTTGAGTCGGTTGAAAAATGTGGAAATGGTGGAAGTTTGAAAAATGGCCAATTCATTTTTAATGGGAAAAATGTGGGAATTCTTGGAAATTCGGGATTTTAATTTGTTGAAGGAGTGCACACAATTTTGAACAGGCTGAATCTTCTTTGTGGGGACATTGTTGATTGTCATGGCATGTACGGATGTACTCTGTGGACACCGTCTGCTCCACGCGCCGTTAAGTCTTTGCTGTTGTCCAGCATTTTGTGTTTTGTTTACTTTGCAGCCAGTTCAGTTTTAGTTTCGTTTTGCGTAGCCATGCCTAAGAGTAGGGCTGCAGCTAACGATTATTTTTCTATCGATTAATCTATAGATTATTTTTTTCGATTAATCGGTTAATCTATAGATTATTTTTTTCAATTAATCTATAGATTATTTTTCCTTTTACCGATTTTTTTTTTTTATTTAAAATGAAGAGGAAAAAATAAATGTAGGCCAGTTTTTTCAAAAGGCATGGCTTTTATTTACAAAAAAAAAAGTATGGCCACTCAGTCAACATTGACAACAACATGACAAAATATTCTGTAACAATGTAAACATTTAAAACTTTTAACATTTAACAAAATTAAAAGTAGCTTATTTGCTTTTTAATGTGCAAATATAAAAGTAAACATCCAGTGCAAATCTTAATATTCTGGAATAGTATAAGCATTTCAAAAGTAAAAGTATTGCTTATTTTGCTTTAAAATGTGCAAAAATAAAGATAAACATCCAATACAAAAAAGTGCAAAACGGAAATATTCTGTAACAAGTGTAAACATTTCAACAAAAGTAAAAGTATTGCTTATTTGCTAAAATGTGCAAAAATAAAGCTAAACATCCAATACAAAAAAGTGTACAGTGTAAACATTTCAACAAAAGTAAAAGTATTGCTTATTTTGCTTAATAACACAACAATGATAGTATGATTAAAGTGAAAGTTAATTGTTGGTTTGTACATAGTATATGTAACTGTTAATGTTGTAAAAGGTATTTGCACAACTAATTAACGTTAGCGTTTGTGACACGTCTTGTGCCGTGGGGTTCTTTCAGGACCGACAGACTGAACGCCAGACGGCTTTACCAGGTTTACAATCTTTTCATTTTACACAAAGTCTTTTCTCTTCCAACTGCGCGGATCGCGCACCTGGGCACGATTGCGGCGTCGCTCCCGGCGCGCCCCGCCTTGCCGCTCGCTCGCCGCCGCCGCCTCTCCACAGCGTTAAAGAGGAGCGCGTCTTTGTAAACACTGAACAGGCACGCCAAACGCGCCTCTCAGAGCGAAACGGTGCTTTAGTTTATGAATTTACAACGCAGATACAAATGACACATTCATGTTTTTGTGTAATAATGACAACGTATACGCACGCGGACGATTGACTTGTTGATGGTGATGGCAAGAACGCTGTCGGGGGTTTTCTTTTCAAATGTTCGTTCATAGCCGTTGTGCTGCTATGATAGGCCATTTCCGCTCGACACAGTGTGCATACAACAACATTATTAGGCCGTTTATTGAAATACTCCCACACTTTTGACGACTTTTGGCGTGCTTTTTTCCCCTCGCTCGCATCGTCTGCTTTGCGCTCCGCCATGACAGTAAAGTAGAGTGACGTAAATATGCGACGCGCCGACGCTCAAAAACGGCGTCGATGTATTTACGTAACCGATGACGTCGACTACGTCGACGCGTCGTTTCAGCCTTACCTAAGAGTCAATGCCTTTTCTTGGCGGCGCTCGCCTTTTTTGTTATTTTTGATTTAAGAATTAGATTTCTTTTTACCTGCACCCTGCCTCCCGCTGTCGTCTGCATATTGTGATCATGACCGACACTCAACAACGGCACATTATTTGCGGATTATAATTACTGGTGTGCAAAGAAATATTCTTAACCCAATTAGGTGAAATTACATAATCTCCAACGGCACACCAGACTGAATCTCACGGCACACTAGTGTGCCGCGGCACAGTGGTTGGAAAAACACTGCTATAGGGTGCCTCCAGGCATCACTGTATTTACAGTACTGCTGCTGTATGTTGAACAGGCAGCTCCTGTGTGGGCTTCCTCATGTGCACACATAACAACAAACACTCACACAACAAAGAAGAGCAGCGGATTAATGCCATCAGACTCTTTCTCTCCTGCGTCTCACAAGAGATAAAGTCCCCCAAGGTCAGAGCTGGATGAGTTTTTCATCAGGGTGCTGCTTGTGTGGGAGGGTGTTGTTGTCTTTGACTTTGTGTTGTGTGTGTGTGTGTGTGTGTGTGTGTGCCAGCAGGCAAATGTGGAGGGCGTATGTTGTGGACGCAAATGGATATTCATCATCACAGCCAGTGTAGCGGGAGAATAGTAGACAGGCGGGGATGAAATATGAAATTGAAATATTGTCGTGGATGGAGGCGGCAAGAAAATACATTTTAAAGCAGGGCTGTCAAACTCAAATACAGAGTGGGCCAAAATGTAAAAGTGAACAAAGCCGCGGGCCAAGGTTGAACAAATTAACCTTTTAATAGGGACCCAAACAAGTTTTGCATTGAATATTGAACAAGCAAGGCTTATATAACTTTATAGTGACATGCAAAATCCAGTTTCAAATAATAATTAAAGCTGCAAGCAGCATTGGTCGGGCCCGCGTATTTGGCAGGTGCTAGTCCTAAGTGTCCCAATACTTTTGTCAAGTTTTAGTCCCAAGTGTCCCAATACTTTTGTCCAGTGTAAGTGTCCCAATACTTTTGTCCAGTGGTAGTAATAAGTTTCCCAATACTGTTGTCTACTTGTAGTCGCAAGTGTCCCAATACTTTTGTGGAATTGTAGTCCCAAGTGTCCCAATACTTTTGTCCATTTTTCGGCTTAAGTGTCCCAATACTTTTGTCTAGTGTACCTACCTTGTCTGCATTGTGTGGGCACGCTGGTGCATCCTGCTTTTAAGCAGCCATCTTAAAAAAAACAGCGGCGCAGCGGTTTTTTGAAGGGTCATAAAATCAAAACCGGAGCAGTAGTAAAAACGCTGTTCTATACTTTTATACACAAGGGTTCAATTCAAGTTTGGTGAGTTTTCAAGCATGTTAAGGGGGTCAAATTACAGCTCAAAGAGGCAAAAGTGACTGTTTTTAGTACTATTTTGTCTTGAAGGGGGAATTGCCAACTTCCTGTTGATTTCAGCCCGAGAATGTACCATTATGAAATCTAGATCTGAGTCAGACCTATATAGAGGTTTTTGTTTCATGTCTCTCCGACCTTCCTAGTGGGAGTTACAGGCAGTCTAGTTTTTTTTTTTCCCTAGGGGGCGCTAGAGCGCAATTTTGAGTTTTGTGGTTCAGTTTTTTTATTAAAAGGCAATTTTCGCAGGTCCTGATGTGTGGGTCAAATGTGGTGAGTTTTGAAGCATGTTAAGTGGGTCAAATTACAGCTCAAAGAGGCGGTCGGTATAATAATAATAAAGAATTAAACCTTAGAAATTCAATAGGTCCTTATGTCCCATTGCAAAAGGACTCCCGTTGGGATTCCTTTTACAATGGGCCATGCGGGCCCTAATAATAAAACCTAACAAATTCAATAGGTCCTTATGTCCCATTGCATAAGGACTCCCTTTGGGAGTCCTTATGCAATGGGACATGCGGGCCCTAATAATAAAACATTACAAATTCAATAGGTCCTTATGTCCCATTGCATAAGGACTTCCTTTGGGAGTCCTTATACAATGGGACATGCGGGCCCTAATAATTAAAAAATATCAATGGCATATCAAATACAATTTAAATAAAAATTGAATGCCTCTTTTCTATTTGCAGCCTTCTTAGGTAAATATCAACATTAACTTTTTCCACAGGCTAATAAATTAGAAAATAAAATAACAATAAATAAACCAACCATTCAGGACTTTAAACTGCTCAGTTTGCAACACACTGATCTAATCTGATGTGCCCAACCAGATACTTGCCATCTTTTCTGGGATGCTAGTTCATTAATGTCGGGGCTCAGGCTTTGAGCTGAGGCAACCTTCATTATCCAACAAAGTTGTTCATCATTATATCTCGTAGTCCACCCGGACCACAGTCTTGGGGGCGTGCTTCGGTTGAGGTGGGCGGGTTTGGTGGTAGCGGGGGGTGTATATTGCCGCCCGGAAGAGTTAGGGCTGCATGGGATTCTGGGTATTTGTTTTGTTGTGTTACAGTGCGGATGTTCTCCCGAAATGTGTTTGTCAGTGTAACCTGTATCGCTGTTGGCCAAGTATGCGTTGCATTTACGTGTGTGTGCGTGCTACAGCCGCACATGTTATGTGACTGGGCCAGCATTCGCTGGACTGGGTGAAAAGCGGACGTGATGATTTTTGGGAGGGGCGCTGAAATTTGAGAGTCTCCGAGGAGGGTTGGCAAGTATGAGAATTAGCGGTGAATACGGTGTTACCGCGGCACCGCCGCTGGATATAATCGGCGGGCCAGCTCTAGTGTTGATTTGATATCGCCTCAAGGGCCAAGTGAAATTACACGACGGGCCAAATTTGGCCCGCGGGCCAGAGTTTGACACCCATGTTTTAAAGCATTTATCGGCCGATAATATCGCCAGTCCGATTTTTCCGGACATCTCGAATTAAAACCACTGTAAATTTTAATATATATATATATATATTAGAGATGCGCGGTTTGAGGGCACAACCGCGGAGTCCGCGGATTATCCGCGGATCGGGTCGGGCGGTGAAAATAAAAAAAAATTAGATTTGAAATAGATTCAGGCGGGTGGCAGTTAAACCAATTGGTAAATATATATACATAGTTAAATGTTGTTACCCACATACGAAAAACGAGCAGGCACCTGCAGCATATGCCACAACAGAAGAAGAAAAAAAAAAAGAGATGGACACTTTTACGGAGCGGTGAAGGGACGCCTCGCCGGGGTCCGGGACCGAGGCCCCTTCCCCCGAGAGGGCCCCACCGGGAGCCGTAGCTGAGGCGATCCGCGAGAAGGGCCCGACGCACGTCCAGGGTCACCACCGCGCCCACCGCACCGACACCCCGCCTCGTCCGCCTTCGCCGCGGCCGGCGTCACGCGCAGCAGGTAAGCAGCTTACCTGCCCGCCACCCCCGTGGCCGGGGGCTCGTAACAGGGGTCACTCCGCGCGCTCCGCCCGCGCAGCTTACCTGCCCGCCACCCCTGTTGCCGGGGGCGCGTAACAGGGGTCACTCCGCGCGCAGTGCGCTCACGAAAGGGGTGGGGCTCACCCTGGTTGATATAGACAGCAGGACGGTGGCCATGGACGTCGGAACCCGCTAAGGAGTGTGTAACGACCCACCTGCCGAATCAACTAGCCCTGAAAATGGATGGCGCTGGAGCGTCGGGCCCATATACCCGGCCGTCGCCGGCAGCGAGACGCGCTTGGAGGTGCGCTCAGCGCGGCTCCCAGATGATTGCGCACTGGTGTGCGTCTGGGTCGTGACAGCGTGGCACGCGAATGTCTGTGCTGCATTGGATCAGTCTCCTTTCTTTAACAGGCAAAAGCTTTATAACCTCACTAATGCCTTGCATCGTCTATATTAGATATATAACAACGGGCGGGTGCGGTTCTGATCAAATGTTACATCGGGTGGATGGCGGATGGTTGACGACTTTCTGATGCGGTTGCGGATGAAATAATTGCCTATCCGCGCATCTCTAATATATATATATAGTACAATTTAATTGACCCGTCTCCACTCGGGATGGTGTCCTGCTGGCCCCACTATGGACTGGACTCTTACTATTATGTTGGATCCACTATGGACTGGACTCGCACTATTATGTTAGATCCACTATGGACTGGACTCGCACTATTATGTTAGATCCACTATGGACTAGACTCGCACTATTATGTTAGATCCACTATGGACTGGACTCTTACTATTATGTTAGATCCACTATGGACTGGACTCTCACAATATTATGTTAGATCCACTATGGACTGGACTCTCACAATATTATGTTAGATCCACTATGGACTGGACTCTCTCTATTATGTTAGATCCACTATGGACTGGACTCTCACTATTATGTTAGATCCACTATGGACTGGACTCTCACACTATTATGTTAGATCCACTATGGACTGGACTCTTACTATTATGTTAGATCCACTATGGACTGGACTCTTACTATTATGTTAGATCCACTATGGACTGGACTCTTACTATTATGTTAGATCCACTATGGACTGGACTCTTACTATTATGTTAGATCCACTATGGACTGGACTCTCACACTATTATGTTAGATCCACTATGGACTGGACTCTCACTATTATGTTGGATCCACTATGGACTGGACTCTCACAATATTATGTCAGACCCACTCGACATCCATTGCTTTCGGTCTCCCCTAGAGGGGGGGGGGTTACCCACATATGCGGTCCTCTCCAAGGTTTCTCATAGTCATTCACATCGACGTCCCACTGGGGTGAGTTTTTCCTTGCCCTTATGTGGGCTTTGTACCGAGGATGTCGTTGTGGCTTGTGCAGCCCTTTGAGACACTTGTGATTTAGGGCTATATAAATAAACATTGATTGATTGAATTTAATGGATAACTTGCTTTGAAATCATAAGTCAAACAAGTATTTTTATGTTTGCAAAGCATGATAATATATTTTTTGCAGTGTTGGATAATATTAAAGTTGAAAAGTTATGCAATTTAATGCATTATATTTATTTTTTCTATCAAACTGGAAAAACCGAATACATTTAATGGGGAAATTTGAGGTACTTTATTGACGCAAAATTTTTTCAGGTCTCTGCAGGCCACATAAAATGATGTGGCGGGCCAGTTCTGGTCTGAACAATTTCCCTTGGGGATCAATAAAGTTTGTGGAAGTCTATGATGACATTAAATAGATATAATTGTGTATTATTCAATTGATAGTGGTGCCGAACCCAGACCACGGTATCAAACGGATGGCTCCAGCCACATGTATCGTCACGCCCCCCCTACTGTATCTATATATAAAGAGACGTTCATCAATTCTTAACGTCCTCGAGTCTGCTCTCTCGTCTATAATTGATTTCCTCGCCCCGTGCCTGACAGAACGTACATCCTCCCAGGCCAAACCCTGCTGGCGATGACTGGTGAAGCAACTCTCTCAAGAGCGTCACACAACAACAACAAGCAACTGTTTCAGGCACCAGATGCTTTGATTGTTAGCTTCGTCATTCCCCTTAAAATGTCCAAGCCCTTGGTTTGAACCCTGCAGGACTTTGCACACAATAACCTTGCAAGTGGCAAACTTAAGATCCAAACACTTGTTCCATTTTTTTATGACTTGCATAACTTCATTTAGAGGCCGAGGATTGAAACAAACCAACGAGAAAGCCAAGGTCATTAGTGACCAGGAGAGATTTTCTCCTATCCTTTTGCCTGCTTGCCCTAAAGATTTGTAACTAGAAGTAAAAACTGTGTAAGACATTTTCCCTTCTGGGAATATCAGTCAATCAAAAAGAGTGTTAATTATTCAGATTAGAGCACAGGTGTCAAACTCAAGGCCCGGGGGCCAGATGTGGCCCGCCACTTCATTTTATTTGGCCCTGGAAAGCCTGGAAATAATATGTATCAATAAAGTACTGTAACTTTTATTACTAAATGTCAATCAATCAATCTTTATTTTATTTATTTATTTTATATCAATCTTTATTTATATAGCCCTAAATCACAAGTGTCTCAAAGGGCTGCACAAGCCACAACGACATCCTCGGTACAAAGCCCACATACGGGCAAGGAAAAACTCACCCCAGTGGGACGTCGATGTGAATGACTATGAGAAACCTTGGAGAGGACCGCATATGTGGGTAACCCCCCCCCCCCTCTAGGGGAGACCGAAAGCAATGGATGTCGAGTGGGTCTGACATAATATTGTGAGAGTCCAGTCCATAGTGGATCCAACATAATAGTAAGAGTCCAGTCCATAGTGGGGCCAGCAGGACACCATCCCGAGCGGAGACGGGTCAGCAGCGCAGAGATGTTCCCAGCCGATGCACAGGCGAGCGGTCCACCCCGGGTCCCGACTCTGGACAGCCAGCACTTCATCCATGGCCACCGGACCTGTGCCCCCCCCCCCCTCAAGGAAAAGGGGAGCAGAGGAGAAAAGAAAAGAAACGGCAGATCAACTGGTCTAACAGGGAGGCTATTTAAAGGCTAGAGTATACAAATGAGTTTTAAGATGGGACTTAAATGCTTAAATGTATTCTTTCTTTCTATTTTGGGAGGGAAAAAAAAAATATGTACTCCATGTAATCGACAAAATATTGTAAAAATATATTATAAATCATTCAAACCATTTTTTAAATAGAAATAAATACTAATAATAATGATTTCAAGTTATCCATCAAATGGTGCAATGTAAAAGTAGCAGTAGATTTCATGGTCAAGTTGTGACATTTATTGTGGTTTTTACAGCATTTTTCTCTAAATGAAAAAAAACCCAGTACTTGTCCGTACGTTTTTTTTTCTTTTTACGGAAGGTTTTTAGTAGAGAATAAATGATGAAAAAAACACTTAATTCAACGGTTTAAAAGAGGAGAAAACACGAAAAAAATTAAAATAAAATGTTGATACATAGTTTATCTTTAATTTCGACTCTTTAAAATTCAAAATTCAACCGACAAAAAGAAGAGAAAAACTAGCTAATTTGAATCTTTTAGAAAAAATTAAAAAAATAATTTATGAAACATCATTAGTAATTTTTCCTGATTAAGATACATTTTAGAATTTTGATGACATGTTTTAAATTGGTTAAAATCCAATCTGCACTTTGTTAGAATATTTAACAAATTGGACCAAGCTATATTTCTAACAAAGACAAATCATTATTTCTTCGAGATTTTCCAGAACAAAATTTTTAAAAGAAATTCAAAATACTTTGTAATAAGATT
The DNA here is from genome assembly GCF_033978685.3 of Nerophis lumbriciformis. Taxonomy (NCBI): domain Eukaryota; kingdom Metazoa; phylum Chordata; class Actinopteri; order Syngnathiformes; family Syngnathidae; genus Nerophis; species Nerophis lumbriciformis. The sequence goes on from NC_084568.2 coordinate 1,632,138, forward strand.
TAAATTTGATTCTACAGATTTTCTAGATTTGCCAGAATAATTTTTTTGAATTTTAGTCATAGTAAGTTTGAAGAAATATTTCACAAATATTCTTCGTCGAAAAAACAGAAGCTAAAATATTTATTATTCTTTACAATAAAAAAATAAAAAAATTACTTGAACATTGATTTAAATTGTCAGGAAAGAAGAGGAAGAAATTTAAAAGGTAAAAAGGTATATGTGCTTAAAAATCCTAAAATCATTTTTAAGGTTATATTTTTTCTCTAAAATTGTATTTCTAAAAGTAATAAGAAGCAAAGTAAAAAAAATAAATGAATTTATTTAAACAAGTGAAGACCAAGTCTTTAAAATATTTTCATGGATTTTCAAATTCTATTTGAGTTTTGTCTCTTTTAGAATAAAAAATGTCAAGCAAAGCGAGACCAGCTTGCTAGTAAATAAATGACATTTAAAAAATAGAGGCAGCTCACTGGTAAGTGCTGCTCTTTGAGCTATTTTTAGAACAGGCCAGCGGGCGACTGATCTGGTCCTTACGGGCTACCTGGTGACCGCGGGCACCGCGTTGGTGACCCCTGCCCTAGTATATACAATAATATAAACCAAGTCATTGTATTTCATTTAGGATTATTCCATATCTTCATTTAAATAAAAATATATTTGTATCTTTTTTAGATACAGTCAATAAATAATGTGAACATGTATCATAACATGGAAATCTAAGAGAACGTGTTGTGGATGATTGTGGACTGGGAATTGTTTTAATTTTATTTTTTTACACATTTTTATGAATAAAAAAAATAAAGTTTTTCCGACGTATTACATTTTAGACGATTTCTCTTCTTAGTTATTATTTATCGGGCTGTAGAAAAGAGCCGCTCACAGGGCACAGAGGAGGCGACACAGTTGGCGTATCGGTCACGTGACCAAAACAGCTCATGATCGGTCACGTGACTTTCTAAAAGCGGTACGCGCACCGACACAGGGTTTTGCTGACGCATGCGCCGATGCATCGGTGTTGCCGGACCCATCACTAGTGGGTGCCATATGCATACCTGCCAACTACTCCGGTTTTCCCGTAATTCGTACGGTTTTCATCAACCTATTCCGGGTTACGGTTGCAGTGATAAAAAATACGGTTTTTCATTAATAAAAAAAAAAAAAAGGGTGAAAACTACGCGAATTGCACCTTGTGCAGACAAGATTTTTCGATCGGACACGGAGGAATTAGCGATGTAAAAGACCACGTTGGGACAAAAAAACACAAGTCTAATGCCGTTGCTAGCGATACAAGTGGAAAACTTTCAACGTTTTTCGTCGCCCAAACAGATTCTTTGGATGTGATAAATGCCGAAGTTTTATTTACGGAGGCAATAATTGAGCATGGACTTCCAATCGCACTGGCTGATCACATGGGACAGTTAAATGTTTGTAATGCAACCTTTAAAAATCATTACGCGGTGATCGCGGTCCCAAAAATAAACTTTTCTTGCATGATAATGTCCAGAAAAATTCGCTTTATATTACTATAGAGTCCTTTTAACGAATTAGTTTGATGGTTTATCACAAACCTTAAATGAAAGAAGTCCTTTGTTCTCCTGCACCATGCATATGAGCTTTGGCCTTGCTTCGTGTTTGGTGCGCAATCCTGTCGGCTGTATTTCACAGCACGTCTTTGACAACTTGAAGTGGCATAAAACATTTAAAACAAAGGGGTTATAGGAACAATCACTTTCAGTGTTTTATGCCACTTCAAGTTGTTAAAGACGGTATGCTGGTGCCCGACAAGTGGAACAAACATTTGAAACAAAGGGGTTATAGGAACAATCACTTTCAGTGTTTTATGCCACTTCAAGTAAACTTATCATAAAGTTACCATATCATTTTTGCAGTATGATCAATCTGATAGAATAAATTTGGATTTTAGCCACAAAAAGGTAATGACACCAATGTTATCTATTGGAATTGTTTAGTACTGTTATACTGTTAAAAGTGTTTATACTATTTATGCTTTCAAGTCCAAGTTGAAGAAATCTTGTTAAATGTTGACAGCATAACTACCAAAATACAGAAGTATGTCCTTAATATTTTTGCAGTGCTATTTCTGTTGAAAAGTTCAAATGATTACATTAGAGATGTGATGTGCCACTTTTCAAGTGTCTGATGGCTTCAATTAATTTTCATGAATTTTTCATATTTTGAATTCTTTTGAAAGGCTTACAAAAAAACTACATTTGAATTGTAATTCCATGCTATTGACAGGACTATTAATTTTAATGAAGTTAGCTTACCATGTTTACAGTATGATAATTGTGATAGAAATGTGAATTTTAGGCACAGAATATTTTTTACAATTGAACAAGGCAGTAGATTATACAAGCTTGGACAGAAAGTTAATAATGACACCCATTTTTTTTTTAATGGAATTGTTTAGTACTGTTTTACCATTTGTTTACTGTAAAAAGTGTTTATACTGTTTATACTTTCAATCAACAAATTGAAGTCTTGTGAAAGGTTGACAGGATAACTGGCATTAACTGTCAAAATAATTTCAAACTATTGAAGTTAGCTTACAGAATAAACATGTCAATCAACCCATATGATTTTTGCTGTAATATTTTTGTTTTGAAAAGTCACTGTGACTGATAGAAAAGTGATGGTTTTAGCAACATTTTAACCTGTCTGAATGCTAATAATCATTTTGCGTCGGGGGGCGAAGCCTGAACCCCCCACCAGGACTTTGTCCTGGACCTACCGGGGCCTGCAACCCCTGGACCCTGGCTACTAGGTTTTTCTGATTTCAAAAGTTGGCAGGTATGTATATGCTGTACCATCACGGCACGCATGACGCTGACAAGCGCCATTCATCTAAAACCCGCGTGCCGCACCAGCTTTCGAATTCCACATAAAGGTGTGGGCAGCGTGTCTGAGACACCTGGTTTATACATAGCACAAAGCAAAAAAAAAAAAAAATGTATGCAGTGTTATTTCACTTAAAATTTCAAAAATAATTTGCGGCTCCCATTGTTTTCTTTAATTTGTGAAACTGGTCAATATGGCTCTTTGACTGGTAAAGGTTGCCGACCCCTGGTATAGTCCAACATCAAGACTACAAAATCGTTATCGTAAGTGTAAAAGTGGTATCGGGACACCCCTAAGTAAAAGACGTCATGATTAATATTTTAATTTCTAGAATGTACAGGTAAAAGCCAGTAAATTAGAATATTTTGAAAAACTTGATTTATTTCAGTAATTGCATTCAAAAGGTGTAACTTGTACATTATATTTATTCATTGCACACAGACTGATGCATTCAAATGTTTATTTCATTTAATTTTGATGATTTGAAGTGGCAACAAATGAAAATCCAAAATTCCGTGTGTCACAAAATTAGAATATTACTTAAGGCTAATACAAAAAAGGGATTTTTAGAAATGTTGGCCAACTGAAAAGTATGAAAATGAAAAATATGAGCATGTACAATACTCAATACTTGGTTGGAGCTCCTTTTGCCTCAATTACTGCGTTAATGCGGCGTGGCATGGAGTCGATGAGTTTCTGGCACTGCTCGGGTGTTATGAGAGCCCAGGTTGCTCTGATAGTGGCCTTCAACTCTTCTGCGTTTTTGGCTCTGGCATTCTGCATCTTCCTTTTCACAATACCCCACAGATTTTCTATGGGGCTAAGGTCCGGGGAGTTGGCGGGCCAATTTAGAACAGAAATACCATGGTCCGTAAACCAGGCACGGGTAGATTTTGCGCTGTGTGCAGGCGCCAAGTCCTGTTGGAACTTGAAATCTCCATCTCCATAGAGCAGGTCAGCAGCAGGAAGCATGAAGTGCTCTAAAACTTGCTGGTAGACGGCTGCGTTGACCCTGGATCTCAGGAAACAGAGTGGACCGACACCAGCAGATGACATGGCACCCCAAACCATCACTGATGGTGGAAACTTTACACTAGACTTCAGGCAACGTGGATCCTGTGCCTCTCCTGTCTTCCTCCAGACTCTGGGACCTCGATTTCCAAAGGAAATGCAAAATTTGCATGGTTGGGTGATGGTTTGGGGTGCCATGTCATCTGCTGGTGTCGGTCCACTCTGTTTCCTGAGATCCAGGGTCAACGCAGCCGTCTACCAGCAAGTTTTAGAGCACTTCATGCTTCCTGCTGCTGACCTGCTCTATGGAGATGGAGATTTCAAGTTCCAACAGGACTTGGCGCCTGCACACAGCGCAAAATCTACCCGTGCCTGGTTTACGGACCATGGTATTTCTGTTCTAAATTGGCCCGCCAACTCCCCTGACCTTAGCCCCATAGAAAATCTGTGGGGTATTGTGAAAAGGAAGATGCAGAATGCCAGACCCAAAAACGCAGAAGAGTTGAAGGCCACTATCAGAGCAACCTGGGCTCTCATAACACCTGAGCAGTGCCAGAAACTCATCGACTCCATGCCACGCCGCATTAACGCAGTAATTGAGGCAAAAGGAGCTCCAACCAAGTATTGGGTATTGTACATGCTCATATTTTTCATTTTCATACTTTTCAGTTGGCCAACATTTCTAAAAATCCCTTTTTTGTATTAGCCTTAAGTAATATTCTAATTTTGTGACACACGGAATTTTGGATTTTCATTTGTTGCCACTTCAAATCATCAAAATTAAATGAAATAAACATTTGAATGCATCAGTCTGTGTGCAATGAATAAATATAATGTACAAGTTACACCTTTTGAATGCAATTACTGAAATAAATCAAGTTTTTCAAAATATTCTAATTTACTGGCTTTTACCTGTATATTGGGAGTGTGCTTTACTGCACATGCTGACATGTGGCGGATCTTTGGAATGCTTTTTTTCCTGCCAAGAGAGTGTTGATGTGGCTAATGAGGTGTTTGTTCTGCTCCAGAAGTGCTGTTGGATGACTTCCTGTTGACCTACCTGGTGTTCATGTCCACCCACGACCTCTGTCAGGCCCTGCTGGGACAATATCCTTCATGCCACACACACACACACGCACACACACACACACACACACACACACACCCGATTGCACCACTCTTCTCCTTGACTGCTCTCACCTACAGCAGCGCACGCAGCCGCGGCCAGGAGGAGGGCAAGGACGCCCTCTTCAGGAAGCGCAAGGTCCTGCAGCTGGTCTCCCACTGGAGCCGACTCTACAAGGACTTCCTGAAAGAGGAGGAGCATGTTCGGGGCTTCATGAAGGTACCCAACGACACTTACCTTCACCTGCCTGCCAGTCAGAGACCCCACTGTTTTTTTGAAAATGTGCCTTTAAATCAGGGGTGTCATGTCTGTGTAATCATGTTTTGTTTTAAGTCATGTTTTGTTTAGTTTCTGGCTTTTCACTCCCTTGTCTTGTTTGCATGATTACCCATTAGTTTCACCTGTTCCACGTTTGGACTCATTGTGCACTCTTGTTTGTCACCATAGCAACCCATTAGTTTTCACCTGTCACGTCACGCACCTGTTTCACGTTTTGAGTCACGCACCTGCTTTCACTAATCATGTCCATAGTATTTAAGTTCATTCATTTTCTGTTGTTCGTCCTGACGACCTCACACCACATTTATGCTCTGTCCATTTTTTCATGTCCATGTTCACGCTGCTCCTTTTTTGTCCATGCCAAGTAAGTTTTCTTTATTCAAGCCATAGTTTGCAAGTTTTGTTTAATTGTTCGTAGTTTATTCTCCGCCACTGTGCGCGCCTTTTGTTTGATCCTTTTTTTGTATTTATAGTTAATAAATAAATCATGTACCTTAATTACCGTCTCGCCCGTGCCAACTTTCCGTTGCATCCTGGAAAAGCACACACCCCGGACCAAGTCCTGACAAGGGGTGTCCAAACTTTTCCACCAGGAAACGCATACTGAAAAGTCAAAGTACGCGGGGGCCGTTTTGATATTTTTTTTAAATTTTGTCAACAGAAAAAGGCTAAAAACAGATGTTAATAATATTTTAAGACAAAACTTAGTGTCAGCTTTGTATTATAGCTGGCAAATTACATTAAAGGGGAACATTATCACAATTTCAGAAGGGTTAAAACCATTAAAAATCAGTTCCCAGTGGCTTATTTTATTTGTCGAAGTTTTTTTCAAAATTTTACCCATCACGCAATATCCCTAAAAAAAGCTTCAAAGTGCCTGATTTTAACCACCCGTCCATTTTCCTGTGACGTCACATAGTGAAGCCAACACAAACAAACATGGCGCATAGAACAGCAAGCTATAGCGACATTAGCTCGGATTCAGACTCGGATTTTAGCGGCTTAAGCGATTCAACAGATTACGCATGTACTGAAACGGATGGTTGTAGTGTGGAGGCAGGTAGCGAAAACCAATTTGAAGAAGAAACTGAAGCTATTGAGCCATATCGCTTTGAACCGTATGCAAGCGAAACCCACGAAAACGACACGACAGCCAGCGACACGGGAGAAAGCGAGGACGAATTGGGCGATCGCCTTCTAACCAACGATTGGTATGTGTTTGTTTGGCATTAAAGGAAACTAACAACTATGAACTAGGTTTACAGCATATGAAATACATTTGGCAACAACATGCACTTTGAGAGTGCAGACAGCCCAATTTTCATCAATTAATATATTCTGTAGACATACCCTCATGTCAGCAGGTCAGGGAAGCTAGGGTCGATATTCTTCTCTTGACGGTGTGAGCCAAGACATCCAGGGGGTTTAGCTCGCTCGTCTGCGGGAACAAACTGCCGCCATTGCTTGCCGTGCTAGCGAGGTCCTTTGTCCCTGAATTGCTCACGCACTCCGGCAGATTCAATGGGGGTCTGGCGGCAGATTTCTTTGACTTTATGGTTGGAAATGCATCTGCTTTGAGTGTCGCAGGATATCCACACATTCTTGCCATCTCTGTCGTAGCATAGCTTTCGTGGGTAAAGTGTGCGGAACAAACGTCCAATTTCTTGCCACTTTGGCATCTTTGGGCCACTGGTGCAACTTGAATCCGTCCCTGTTGGTGTTGTTACACCCTCCGACAACACACCGACGAGGCATGATGTCTCCAAGGTACGGAAAACAGTCGAAAAAAAACGGAAAATAACAGAGCTGATTTGACTCGGTGTTTGAGAAAATGGCGGATTGCTTCCCGATGTGATGTCACGTCGAGAGCGAATATTAGAAAGGTGTTTAATTCGCCAAAATTCACCCATTTAGAGTTCGGAAATCTGTTAAAAAAATATATGGTCTTTTTCCTGCAACATCAAGGTATATATTGACGCTTACATAGGTCTGGTGATAATGTTCCCCTTTAAGATGATTATTTTTCTCTTTACAAATCATGTTTTTGCTCTTTTTCAAACATTCTTACTGTTGTTTTTTCCCCATGTAAGAATATAATAATAATAATAATAATATGATTGTTTAACTGCATGACATAGTTTTTATAAACTTCTGCCTGTATCAAAATATTAATGTTCAGTTACACATTTAACAGTGTTTATTATTGTTGTAATGAATTGATTCATAAGTTAGTATTATTTAATGTTTTGATTAACTAACTAAACCCTGTTTGATATTTAATTTTGTTTTTATTTCGAAAGCTTCTAATATTTTAGATCAGGGGTGTCTAAACTTTTTCCACTCAAGTTTTTATCTTTTTTTTTTATTCTAAAAACATATATGTATTTGTGTACATACAACTTTGTGTTGTATGTGACTTTGTATATTACAATTAATTATTAATTGGGCTAAAAATAGATGCTATTAATATTTTTACAAGACTTTTCGTTAGCTTTGTTTTATATCTGGCGAATTACATTAAGATGAATTATTAGTTAGAACATTTCAGTTTTTTCTCTTTACAAATCAAGTTTTTGCTCTTTTTCGAACATTCTTACTGTTGTTTTTCCCCATGTAAGAATATAATAATAATAATAATAATATGATTGTTTAACTGCATGACATAGTTTTTCTAAACTTCTGCCTGTATCAAAATATTAATGTTCACTTACATATTTAACAGTGTTTATTATTGTTGTAATGAATTGATTCATAAGTTAGTATTATTTAATGTTTTTATTAACTAACTAAACCCTGTTTGATATTTAATTTTGTTTTTATTTCGAAAGATTCTAATATTTTAGATCAGGGGTGTCTAAATCTTTTCTACTAAAGTTTTTATCTTTTTTTTTAATTCTAAAAACATATATGTATTTGTGTACATACAACTTTGTGTTGTATGTGACTTTGTATATTACAATTAATTATTAATTGGGCTAAAACAGATGCTATTAATATTTTAAGACAAAACTTTGTGTCAGCTTTGTAATATAGCTGGCGAATTACATTAAGATTATTTATTTGTAAGAACATTTCAGCTTTTTCTCTTTACAAATCAAGTTTTTGCTCTTTTTTCGAACATTCTTACTGTTGTTTTTTCCCATGTAAGAATATAATAACAATAATAATAATACGATTGTTTAACTGCATGACATAGTTTTTCTAAACTTCTGCCTGTATCAAAATATTAATGTTCAGTTACACATTTAACAGTGTTTATTATTGTTGTTGTAATTTTTCTAATGAATTGATTCATAATTTAGTATTATTTAATGTATTCATTAACTAACTAAACCACGTATGATATTTAATTTTATTTTTATTTTGAAAGCTTCTAATATTTTAGATCAGGGGTGTCTAAACTTTTCCACCAGGGGCCACATACTGAAAAGTCAAAGTACGCGGGGGTTGTTTGGATATTATTTTATTTTGTCAACAGAAAAAGGCTAAAAACAGATATTATTTATATTTCAAGACAAAACTTTGTCTCAGTTTTGTAATATAGCTGGCGAATTACATTAAGATTATTTATTTGTAAGAATATTTCAGCTTTTTCTCTTTACAAATCGATTTTTTGCTCTTTTTCAAACATTCTTACTGTTGTTTTTTCTCCATGTAAGAATATAATAATAACAATAATAATACAATTGTTTAACTGCATGACATAGTTTTTCAAAACTTCTGCCTGTATCAAAATATTAATGTTCAGTTACACATTTAACAGTGTTTATTATTTTTCTAATGAATTGATTCATAAGTTAGTATTATTTAATGTTTTGATTAACTAACTAAACCCTGTTTGATATTTAATTTTGTTTTTATTTAGAAAGCTTCTAATATTTTAGATCAGGGGTGTCTAAACTTTTTCCACTCAAGTTTTTATCTTTTTTGAAAATTCTAAAAACATATATGTATTTGTGTACATACAACTTTGTGTTGTATGTGACTTTGTATATTACAATTAATTATTAATTGGGCTAAAACAGATGCTATTAATATTTCAAGACAAAACTTTGTGTCAGCTTTGTAATATAGCTGGCGAATTACATTAAGATTATTTATTTGTAAGAACATTTCAGCTTTTTCTCTTTACAAATCAAGTTTTTGCTCTTTTTCAAACATTCTTACTGTTGTTTTTTCCCATGTAAGAATATAATAATAATAATAATAATACGATTGTTTAACTGCATGACATAGTTTTTCAAAACTTCTGCCTGTATCAAAATATTAATGTTCACTTACACATTTAACAGTGTTTATTATTTTTCTAATGAATTGATTCATAAGTTAGTATTATTTAATGTTTTGATCAACTAACTAAACCCTGTTTGATATTTAATTTTGTTTTTATTTCGAAAGCTTCTAATATTTTAGATCAGGGGTGTCTAAACTTTTTCCACTCAAGTTTTTATCTTTTTTTAAAATCCTAAAAACATATATGTATTTGTGTACATACAACTTTGTGTTGTATGTGACTTTGTATATTACAATTAATTATTAATTGGGCTAAAAACAGATGCTATTAATATTTTAAGACAAGACTTTGTGTCAGCTTTGTTTTATAGCTGGCAAATTACATTACCGTATTTTCCGCACCATAAGGCGCCCTGGGTTATAAGCCGCGCCTTCAATGAACGGCATATTTCAAAACTTTGTCCACCTATAAGCCGCCCCGTGTTATAAGCCGCATCTAACTGCGCTAAAGGAATGTCAAAAAAACAGTCAGATAGGTCAGTCAAACTTTAATAATATATTAAAAACCAGCGTGATGTGGGCGCGCATGGAGTCGTATATCAACATGGACGGAGCTGCGTGAAAAAAGCCACCCGGCCTCTTCGCGTAAACTTAAACTTACCTTAACCACTCGCTCATCTTTTCTTCATCCATCCATCCCTTCGAGTTAGCTTTTATGATGACGCCGGCTGGAAAGGTCTCTTTTGGCAAGGTCTTCCTTTTGAATATCACCATGGGTGGAAGTTTCTGGCCATTAGCATGGCAAGCTAGAACCACAGTGAAGGATGACTTCTCATTCCCTGTGGTGCGAATATTCACCGTACGTGCTCCCGTTGTATCCACAGTGCGGTTCACAGGAATATCAAAAGTCAGTGGAACCTCGTCCATGTTGATAATGTTCTCTGGCCGGATCTTTTTTTCAGCTATCTTGTTTTTACAATATGCACGGAAAGTAGCCAGCTTTTCTTGAAAGTCTTTAGGCAGTTGCTGTGAAATAGTAGTCCGTGTGCGGATGGAGAGATTGCGTCTTTTCATGAACCGGATCCCTGTCGCTTAGTAGGAGCCATTTTGTGGTCTTTACAGATGTAAACACACAAAGGAAATGAAACGTACGGTAATATCCGCGCGCTTTTTCTTCTTCTATGCGGGCGGGTGGTTGCTTACAGTAGAAGAAGAAGCGCTTCCTCTTCTATGGGGGCGGGTGCTTACCTTGGCGGTTGCTTGCGTAGAAGAAGAAGCACTTCCTCTTCTACGGGGAAAAAAGATGGCGGCTGTTTACCATAGTTGCGAGACCGAAACTTTATGAAAATGAATCTTAATATTAATCCATACATAAAGCGCACCGGGTTAAAAGCCGCACTGTCAGCTTTTGAGTAAATTTGTGGTTTTTAGGTGCGGCTAATAGTGCGGAAAATACGGAGATTAATTATTAGTTAGAACATTTCAGCTTTTTCTCTTTACGTATCGATTTTTTGCTCTTTTCCGAACATTCTTACTGTTGTTTTTTCCCCATGTAAGAATATAATAACAATAATAATATGATTGTTTAACTGCATGACATAGTTTGTCAAAACTTCTGCCTGTAACACAATATTAATGTTCACTTACACATTTAACAGTGTTTATTATTGTTGTTGTAATTTTTCTAATGAATTGATTCATAAGTTAGTATTACCGTATTTTTCGGACTATAAGTTGCAGTTTTTTTTCATAGTTTGGCCGGGCTCCAGTGTGACTTATATATGTTTTTTTCCTTCTTTATCATGCATTTTCGGCAGGTGCGACTTATACTCCGAAAAATACGGTATTTAATGTTTTGATTAACTAACTAAACCCTGTTTGATATTTCATTGTATTTTTATTCGAAAGCTTCTAATATTTTAGATCATATTTTAGATTTTAGATTAAATCAAGTATGCAGGGGCCACTTTGATAATTTTTTTTTAAATCTTTTTTAAAAATTCTAAAAATATATTTTTGTACATACAACTTTGTGTTGTATGTGACTTAGTATATTACAATTAATTATTAATAGAAACTTTTCAGCTTTTTCTCATTGAATGTTTGCTCTTTTTTCTTACATTTTCACTGTTGTGGGTTTTTTTTATATGCTGCGGGAGAACAAAACTCAGTGTGCGGGCCCAAAAATGGCCCCTGGTCGCACTATGTACACTCATCTTTTAAATATTTCCACACACACACACACACACACACACACACACACACACACACACACACACACACACACATACATGTCTTGCCTACTTTGTGTGGACCCACGTTTGGTTAGTAGATTGGGAGGGCCCCCCTTTCCACTATAGCTAGAATGATGGAAAAAATGTATATCTACCACTAGATGGGAGTAGAGAGTTGCAACCTCACTTCAGAATGCAAAACACACAAAGTAAAACAAAATATTTTACTTCTGTAGTTGTGAGGACCAGGAAAATGTCCTCACAAGTCAAAAGATCCTCACAGAAAGGTTGGTTTGTCAAGTGTATGTCCACACAAGGATGGTGAGACAAGTGCACACACACACACACACACACACACACACACACACACACACACACAGGAATACAATAATCACAGAAGGACGCACGCTCACTGAGTCCCTGTGTAACCTGACGGTTTCATCATTGGGTTGCTATGGAAACAAACATGCGAGAGTTGGCATGGGTATAATGTGGTATGGAGTGTGCAACCAAGGCGACAGTTGCCTAGTAACAGAGTAATGAGACCAGACTCGGGATGGTTGGTCAATGACAAGCAGGTGTGTGTACGCATGAGTCGCTCGGCCTCTATAGTCACAACTAAATGACGCTATTCCGCACGTAGAGTAACATGAAGGTATTCGGTATGTAATTAAACCTGCCTCATTTGCATAATTATAGCTGAGGCACAAAGGAGAGACCAACTGTATGATCATTACCACAGCTGTGTCCCGGTGTTTACATGACTAAAGATGCTTCAAAATGGACGAGGGAGACACAGTTACGTCTCCCTATTCATTCACCAGTTCAGGGAGGGTGCGTGTCTCGCCAGAACACCGGCTCCAATTTTAGAGCAAGCAGCAACGAGCGCGTCGTCTATCCACAGTGCGAAGCCGCTTCTTGGAGACTCATTCTCCGCACCGTGGCAGAACAGTTTATCGGCGGGTTTTGGATGGTTATTTAAAGGGTTTTGTGGGCGAAATAGAGAGCACCCATTGACGACATTGTTAGCGGACTTTTAGTGTATTTGTTTATTTACGACTTAGAATGCATAAAAAAAAGAAGAAACGTGTGTTCACGTCTTACATCAGGATTGTATCTCTCTCTAATTTTTGCGTATTTCCAGTATTGTCATGTCTGTGTAATCATGTTTTGTTTTAAGTCATGTTTTGTTTAGTTATAGGACTCTTTAGTTTCTGGCTTTTCACTCCCTTGTCTTGTTTCCATGATTACCCCATTAGTTTCACCTGCTCCACGTTTGGACTCATTGTGCACTCTTGTTTGTCACCATAGCAACCATTAGTTTTCACCTGTCACATCACGCACCTGTTTCACGTTTTGAGTCACGCACCTGTTTTCGTTAATCATGTCTGTTATTTAAGCTTTTCATTTTCTGTTGTTCGTCCTGGAGTCATATCTTTTCTAAACCTGCTATCCCCTCGTTTCAAGCCCTGTTCACGATCCCATGCCACAGTAAGTGTTTTTATTTCGTGTTCAGTTTCTGCCTTTGTGCAAGTTTTGTTTTCATTCGCCAAGTTTTTTTTTACCTCCGCCAAAGTGCGCGCTTTTCGTTTATTTATTTTTTTTGATAAATAAATCATGTACCCACCTTCAAGCCATGTCCGATCCAAATTCTCTTGCATCTTGGGAAAACAAAAACTCCATAGTCCAAGTCCTGACATTATGACTCCAGGACGAACAACAGAAAATGAAAAGCTTAAATACTACAGACATGATTAACGAAAACAGGTGCGTGACTCAAAACGTGAAACAGGTGCGTGATGTGACAGGTGAAAACTAATGGTTGCTATGGTGACAAACAAGAGTGCACAATGAGTCCAAACGTGGAACAGGTGAAACTAATGGATAATCATGGGAACAAGACAAGGGAGTGAAAAGCCAGAAACTAAAGAGTCCTATAACTAAACAAAACATGACTTAAAACAAAACATGATTACACAGACATGACAATACTGGAAATACGCAAAAATTAGAGAGAGATAAAATCCTGATGTAAGACATGAACACACGTTTCTTCTTTTTTTTATGCATTCTAAGTCGTAAATAAACAAATACACTAAAAATATAGCGAGGGGAATATTTAAAATGGCTGACTGCATTTGTGGCATTTTGTGATGTTTGAACGGTGTTTTTACATACTTTGCGGATTGTAAATATGATTGGATATCATTTTTAATGTATAGGACGAAACACAATCAAGCATATAAAGTCAACTTGTTTTTCCACTCTACTGGTACTTAAAAACATTGTATGTTGCATTCAATAACACAAATAGAATACGACATCTCATGTACAACAATACTAACACATTCAACATTTTTAATAAGATAAGTGTGGAGGTTTTCCTCTCTCCGGGTTCCATGGACCACCAACAACAGACATGACGGCGAGCAGTTTCGTGACTTTGTGTATTTTTCAATAAACCTCTGCTCGCTCTGCGGTTCGCTTTTCAGCCTCACGCGTCGTCGTCTTCGTCTCGCTCTCGGTCGCTTCCGCGCTGCATGTACTGCTGGCTCTCCAACTCCTTCTGCCCCGTCCTCCTCTGCTGCTGCCCTTTTACATACTGACAGGTGATTATAGAATTGCGCCCAGGTGGGCGATCCACGCACCTGACGTCCATTTCGGAGCCGGGTGCCGGCGCGGCCCGCCTCGCTGCAGGTCCGCTGGCCACGCCTCCTCGCCGCCATCACGTAGGCCTACCCCATACTTGCCAACCTTGAGACCTCTGATTTCGGGAGGTGGGGGGTCGGGGGTGGGGCGGGGCGTGGTTGGGGGCGTGGTTAAGAGGGGAGGAGTATATTGACAGCTAGAATTCACCAAGTCAAGTATTTCATATATATATAGAAAATTTGGCTTGTCAAGACTTTCCAAAACAAGTACTAACTTCAATGAACCCAAATATACCTTAAAATAAGTACATTCTCACTAATAACAAGTGCACTCTTCTTGGTAGACATTTTTTTTTTTAACCTTTTTGCTCAATATGTTGAAAAATATTCTTAAATGAAGTAAATGCTAGTGCCATTATCTTGACATCATGATATGCGCTCGGCATCATGATTTTTTTTTTCATGCTTGAAATAAGAAATGATGACTTTAAAAAAAGTAGTTTTATACTTGTGAGTGTTGATGACACAGCTTTGCAACACTTGATATTCTAGTTTCAAGCATGTTTTACTCAATATAGCTCATAACATCTCAGCAACAAGCTGTAATATCTTACTGACATCATTTAGGACCAAAACACTTAAAGGGGAACATTATCACCAGACCTATGTAAGCGTCAATATATACCTTGATGTTGCAGAAAAAAGACCATATATTTTTTTAACCGATTTCCGAACTCTAAATGGGTGAATTTGGGCGAATTAAACGCCTTTCTATTATTCGCTCTCGGAGCGATGACGTCACATCGGGAAGCAATCCGCCATTTTCTCAAACACCGAGTCAAATCAGCTCTGTTATTTTCCATTTTTTCGACTGTTTTCCGTACCTTGGAGACATCATGCCTCGTCGGTGTGTTGTCGGAGGGTGTAACAACACCAACAGGGACGGATTCAAGTTGCACCAGTGGCCCAAAGATGCCAAAGTGGCAAGAAATTGGACGTTTGTTCCGCACACTTTACCCACGAAAGCTATGCTACGACAGAGATGGCAAGAATGTGTGGATATCCTGCGACACTCAAAGCAGATGCATTTCCAACGATAAAGTCGAAGAAATCTGCCGCCAGACCCCCATTGAATCTGCCGGAGTGTGTGAGCAATTCAGGGACAAAGGACCTCGGTAGCACGGCAAGCAATGGCGGCAGTTTGTTCCCGCAGACGAGCGAGCTATCGACCCTAGCTTCCCTGGCCTGCTGACATCAACTCCAAAACTGGACAGATCAGCTTTCAGGAAAAGAGAGCGGATGAGGGTATGTCTACAGAATATATTAATTGATGAAAATTGGGCTGTCTGCACTCTCAAAGTGTTGCCAAATGTATTTCATATGCTGTAAACCTAGTTCATAGTTGTTAGTTTCCTTTAATGCCAAACAAACACATACCAATCGTTGGTTAGAAGGCGATCGCCCAATTCGTCCTCGCTTTCTCCCGTGTCGCTGGCTGTCGTGTCGTTTTCGTCGGTTTTGCTTGCATACGGTTCAAACCGATATGGCTCAATAGTTTCAGTTTCGTTTTCGCTACCTGCCTCCACACTACAACCATCCGTTTCAATACATGCGTAATCTGTTGAATGGCTTAAGCCGCTGAAATCCGAGTCTGAATCCGAGCTAATGTCGCTATAGCTTGCTGTTCTTTCCGCCATGTTTGTTTGTGTTGGCTTCACTATGTGACGTCACAGGAAAATGGACAGGTGTATATAACGATGGTTAAAATCAGGCACTTTGAAGCTTTTTTTTAGGGATATTGCGTGACGGGTAAAATTTTGAAAAAAACTTCGAAAAATAAAATAAGCCACTGGGAACTGATTTTTAATGGTTTTAACCCTTCTGAAATTGTGATAATGTTCCCCTTTAATGTAATTTGCCAGCTATAATACAAAGCTGACACTAAGTTTTGTCTTAAAATATTATTAGCATCTGTTTTTAGCCTTTTTCTGTTGACAAAATAAAAAAAATATCTGAATCCGAGCTAATGTCGCTATAGCTTGCTGTTTTTTCCGCCATGTTTGTTTGTGTTTGCATCACTATGTGACGTCACAGGAAAATGGACGGGTGTATATAACGATGGTTAAAATCAGGCACTTTGAAGCTTTTTTTAGGGATATTGTGTGATGGGTAAAATTTTGAAAAAAACTTCAATTAAGCCACTGGGAACTGATTTTTAATTGTTTTAACCCTTCTGAAATTGTGATAATGTTCCCCTTTCAACAAGTAAAACACTAACATAAAATCTGCTTAGTGAGAAGAATTATCACATCAGACAGAAAATAAGCAAATATCACCCTTATTTGAGATATTCAATCTTACTTAGATTTCACTTTTTGCAGTGTGTGGGCGAAATAGAGAGCCCCCATTGACTACATTGTTAGCGGATTGCTGCTTACTAGAGATGCGTGGATAGGCAATTATTTCATCCGCAACCGCATCAGAAAATCGTCAACCATCCGCCATCCACCCGATCTAACATTTGATCAGAACCGTACCCGCCCGCACCCGCCCGTTGTTATATATCTAATATAGACGATGCAAGGCATTAGTGAGGTTATAAAGCTTTTGCCTGTTAAAGAAAGGAGACTGATCCAATGCAGCACAGACATTCGCGTGCCACGCTGTCACGACCCAGACGCACACCAGTGCGCAATCATATGGGAGCCGCGCTGAGCGCACCTCCAAGCGCGTCTCGCTGCCGGCGACGGCCGGGTATGGGCCCGACGCTCCAGCGCCATCCATTTTCAGGGCTAGTTGATTCGGCAGGTGGGTTGTTACACACTCCTTAGCGGGTTCCGACTTCCATGGCCACCGTCCTGCTGTCTATATCAACCAGGGTGAGCCCCACCCCTTTCGTGAGCGCACTGCGCGCGGAGTGACCCCTGTTACGCGCCCCCGGCAACAGGGGTGGCGGGCAGGTAAGCTGCGCGGGCGGAGCGCGCGGAGTGACCCCTGTTACGCGCCCCCGGCAACAGGGGTGGTGGGCAGGTAAGCTGCGCGGGCGGAGCGCGCGGAGTGACCCCTGTTACGAGCCCCCGGTCTCGGGGGTGGCGGGCCGGTAAGTTGCTTACCTGCTGCGCGTGACGCCGGTCGCGGCGAAGGCGGACGAGGCGGGGTGTCGGCGCGGTGGTGACCCTGGACGTGCGTCGGGCCCTTCTCGCGGATCGCCTCAGCTACGGCTCCCGGTGGGGCCCTCTCGGGGGAAGGGGCCTCGGTCCCGGACCCCGGCGAGGCGTCCCTTCTCCGCTCCGTAAAAGTGTCCATCTCTTTTCTTTTTTTTTCTTCTGTTGTGGCATATGCTGCAGGTGCCTGCTCGTTTTTCGTATGTGGGTAACAACATTTAACTATGTATATATATTTACCAATTGGTTTAACTGCCACCCGCCTGAATCTATTTAAAATCAATTTTTTTTAATTTCAACCGCCCGACCCGACCCGACCCGACCCGACCCGCGGATAAAATCTTTTTTTTTTTTTATTTCATCCGCCCGATCCGCGGATAATTCGCGGACTCCGCGGTTGTGCCCGCAAACCGCGCATCTCTACTGCTTACTTCTCGTCTTCTCTGCCAGACTCTTTACAGGTGTGTGTTAGAGGACCTGTACGAGTTCCCCGCGCTGGAGAACGACCTCAAAGAGTTCCAGAAGCTTCTGCGCCGCAGGCAGTAAGTGCATTGGTTGGCGTTAGCTTGTGTTTAATGGGACAGTTTGCAAACGTGTGGACCCTCACTGCTTGTGTGTTGCAGCACAGTGGATGACTGCCCTCCCAACCAAAAGGTATCATAAATAATTCCATCCACCATTGAATCGGCCGTACTGAGGTCTGAGCTCACCAGGCTGCTGTGTCCTTTCTGACAGAGCAAGCAAATGCACCAGCAGTTGAGTCTGAAGGAGAACTGTCTGCAGCTCCGACGTCCACTTTCTGAGACCAGAGAAGGTGTGCTTTGAATTATACGCCAGCGCAGTGCACGTGGCTCACATCTTTGTGGTCCTCCTAGTCATTTGCTGCGTGTACGTGAGCAGCGACTCCTACCTGAGCGTGCACACTCATCCCTCGCTGGAAGCTCACGAGCTGTTGAGGATCGTTGGACTGAAGATGGACAAGTCAGAGGAAGACACGGTGCTGGCTGTGGTGTCTCACACCGGAGGTAAACACACACACAGCATGACATCTGGAAGGCGTAGGCGATACGGCCTTAAATCTATATTGTGGCCGTCTGCAATCACGATATGATATTTGATATATAAATAGGGGTGTAGCGGTACACAAAAATGTCGGTTCGGTACGTACCTCGGTTTCGAGGTCACGGTTTGGTTCATTTTCGGTACAGTAAGAAAACAACAAAATATAAATTTTTTGGTTATTTACCAAATTTGTAAACAATGGCTTTATCCTTTTAACATTGGGAACACTATAACAATTCAGCCCACGTTAATCAACATTAATCTGCCTCAAGTTGTTGCTCAGATTAAATAAAATGACAAAACGTTTCTTCTACATATAAAAAGTGCAACATTAAACATGTTCAAGTCAACTCATCATGCTTCATTTATTACAGCATTTGGGAAGCCTGTTGTTGATTTTTATTATGTAAATGTTATATTTTTATCAACATGTGGTAGCAGGGACCCTGCCATTCAAAACTAGGCTGCTGCATTACTAATGATTAACATACCTGCCAACTACTCCGGTTTTCCCGTAATTAGTACGGTTTTCATCAACCTATTCCGGGTTACGGTTGCAGTGATAAAAAATACGGTTTTTCATTAATTAATTTATTTATTTTTTTTTAAGTTTTATTCACGAAATCGCGTAACAACAATGACAATCGACACTGCTTCCCGTAATTTCCTATCGAGCCATTCCGAATGCCATGCGCGAGGCTATTTATAGCACCGCTGCCAAGCACGAGGCCATTGTGTGTGAATGTGTGTGTGAATGGGTAAATGTGGAAGTAGTGTCAAAGCGCTTTGAGTACCTTGAAGGTAGAAAAGCGCTATACAAGTACAACCCATTGTTTCCAAACGAGCGAACGATCATGGAATCAGCTGGAGAAAAATCGCAAACGAGTATTAAACCGAAAAGAAAACTGCAGTCATTCCGTGAAGAATATTCAAAAGCCTATCCGGGAATAATTATCCCTTCCAAAAAGGGTGAAAACTACGCGAATTGCACCTTGTGCAGACAAGATTTTTCGATCGGACACGGAGGAATTAGCGATGTAAAAGACCACGTTGGGACAAAAAAACACAAGTCTAATGCCGTTGCTAGCGATACAAGTGGAAAACTTTCAACGTTTTTCGTCGCCCAAACAGATTCTTTGGATGTGATAAATGCCGAAGTTTTATAATTGAGCATGGACTTCCAATCGCACTGGCTGATCACATGGGACAGTTAAATGTTTGTAATGCAACCTTTAAAAATCATTACGCGGTGATCGCGGTCCCAAAAATAAACTTTTCTTGCATGATAATGTCCAGAAAAACTCACTTTATATTACTATAGAGTCCTTTTAACGAATGAGTTTGATGGTTTATCACAAACCTTAAATGAAAGAAGTCCTTTGTTCTCCTGCACCATGCATGCGCTTTGGCCTTGCTTCGTGTTTGGTGCGCAATCCTGTCGGCTGTATTTCACAGCACGTCTTTGACAACTTGAAGTGGCATAAAACATTTAAAACAAAGGGGTTATAGGAACAATCACTTTCAGTGTTTTATGCCACTTCAAGTTGTCAAAGACGGTATGCTGGTGCCCGACTGCCACAAGTGGAACAAACATTTGAAACAAAGGGGTTATAGGAACAATCACTTTCAGTGTTTCATGCCACTTCAAGTAAACTTATCATAAAGTTACCATATAATTTTTGCAGTATGATCAGTCTGATAGAATAAATTTGGATTTTAGCCACAAAAAGGTAATGACACCAATTTTATCTATTGGAATTGTTTAGTACTGTTATACTGTTAAAAGTGTTTGTACTATTTATGCTTTCAAGTCCAAGTTGAAGAAATCTTGTTAAATGTTGACAGCATAACTACCAAAATACAGAAGTATGTCCTTAATATTTTTGCAGTGCTATTTCTGTTGAAAAGTTCAAATGATTACATTAGAGATGTGATGTGCCACTTTTCAAGTGTCTGATGGCTTCAATTCATTTTCATTATTTTTTCATATTTTGAATTCTTTTGAAAGGCTTACAAAAAAACTACATTTGAATTGTAATTCCATGCTATTGACAGGACTATTAATTTTAATGAAGTTAGCTTACCATGTTTACAGTATGATAATTGTGATAGAAATGTGAATTTTAGGCACAGAATATTTTTTACAATTGAACAAGGCAGTAGATTATACAAGCTTGGACAGAAAGTTAATAATGACACCCATTTTTTTTTTAATGGAATTGTTTAGTACTGTTTTACCATTTGTTTACTGTAAAAAGTGTTTATACGTTTATACTTTCAATGAACAAATTGAAGTCTTGTGAAAGGTTGACAGGATAACTGGCATTAACTGTCAAAATAATTTCAAACTATTGAAGTTAGCTTACAGAATAAACATGTCAATCAACCCATATGATTTTTGCTGTAATATTTTTGTTTTGAAAAGTCACTGTGACTGATAGAAAAGTGATGGTTTTAGCAACATTTTAACCTGTCTGAATGCTAATAATCATTTTGCGTCGGGGGGCGAAGGAAGCCAAATTTTCTTGTTCTATTGGCAGATAATTTTGCTTAGTTCAAATAAAATACCCCTCATTTTTGTATTTTTTTTTTCTTGTTTTTGAACGCTGACTTTTTGCAGTGCACCCCGCTCCGCGGCAGGCCCGCAGGCCACGGCCCCCCTCCACACTAGGGTTGTACCGACCGATACCAATATTTTGGTACTAGTACCGGTACCAAAATGTATTTGGTTAATTTTCTAAATAAAAGGGGACCACGAAAAATGGCATTATTGGCTTTATTTTAACACAAAATCTTAGGATACATTAAACATATGTTTATTATTGCAGTTAAGTCCTGTTGCGTTTTGGACCAGTTGTTCCTCCCAGGGAATTCAAGTCACAAGTCGCTCCCAAGCTCTTTACGACACTTAAAGCTGAGTAGAAAACCCACCAGAGACAGAATAGGTATTTTGTAATATATTTGCAAAGCTTTGCATATATACATTGAGACCAGTCCAGCATAGAACATTCAATCGCGCCGCTAAGATGGTCTGCCACCCCTTGACAAAACCCTCTCCCCTCTTAAGTCTCTCTTCCTCCCCCCCTGGCAGTCATGTCTCTCTTAGCCAAAACACATGCTTATTATCTCTCTCTCTAACATTCCTCACTCAAGGTTAAGCACACAGTTTTGCAGACAACCAAAAGACCACAATTGGAAGAAAAACAGTAGCTGTTTTGTAATATGATTATGAAATAAAAAGAAGTAACACTTAAATTCGGATATATGTAAATATCTGCCTCCGACAGTCCTTAAATAAAATAGTGAACATACTAGACAACTTGTCTTTTAGTAGTAAGTAAACAAACAAAGACTCCTAATTAGTCTATGCAGTAACATATTGTGTCATTTATCATTCTATTATTATTTAGTCAAAATTTTCGAAATTATGAGGGACAAACTGTAAAAATGAATTATTAATCCACTTGTTAATTTACTGTTAATATCTGCTTATTTTCTGTTTGAACATGTTCTATCTACACTTCTGTTAAAATGTAATAATCACTTCTGTTTGATACTTTACATTAGTTTTGGATGATACCACAAATGTAGGTATCGATCCGATACCAAGTAGTTACAGGATCATACATTGGTCATATTCAAAGTCCTCATGTGTCTAGGGACGTATTTCATGACTTTATAAACATAATATGAATTTTTAAAAATGGAAAAATATTGATGTAATCATAGTAGTATCGACTCCTGTGTCCAGGAACTTATTTCCTGAATTTGTAAACAATTTTAAAAAATGACGATAAAAATATTGATCACTGTGGTATGACTGTACAAGGATATACAGGTAAAAGCCAGTAAATTAGAATATTTTGAAAAACTTGATTTATTTCAGTAATTGCATTCAAAAGGTGTAACTTGTACATTATATTTATTCATTGCACACAGACTGATGCATTCAAATGTTTATTTCATTTAATTTTGATGATTTGAAGTGGCAACAAATGAAAATCCAAAATTCCGTGTGTCACAAAATTAGAATATTACTTAAGGCTAATACAAAAAAGGGATTTTTAGAAATGTTGGCCAACTGAAAAGTATGAAAATGAAAAATATGAGCATGTACAATACTCAATACTTGGTTGGAGCTCCTTTTGCCTCAATTACTGCGTTAATGCGGCGTGGCATGGAGTCGATGAGTTTCTGGCACTGCTCAGGTGTTATGAGAGCCCAGGTTGCTCTGATAGTGGCCTTCAACTCTTCTGCGTTTTTGGGTCTGGCATTCTGCATCTTCCTTTTCACAATACCCCACAGATTTTCTATGGGGCTAAGGTCAGGGGAGTTGGCGGGCCAATTTAGAACAGAAATACCATGGTCCGTAAACCAGGCACGGGTAGATTTTGCGCTGTGTGCAGGCGCCAAGTCCTGTTGGAACTTGAAATCTCCATCTCCATAGAGCAGGTCAGCAGCAGGAAGCATGAAGTGCTCTAAAACTTGCTGGTAGACGGCTGCGTTGACCCTGGATCTCAGGAAACAGAGTGGACCGACACCAGCAGATGACATGGCACCCCAAACCATCACCCAACCATGCAAATTTTGCATTTCCTTTGGAAATCGAGGTCCCAGAGTCTGGAGGAAGACAGGAGAGGCACAGGATCCACGTTGCCTGAAGTCTAGTGTAAAGTTTCCACCATCAGTGATGGTTTGGGGTGCCATGTCATCTGCTGGTGTCGGTCCACTCTGTTTCCTGAGATCCAGGGTCAACGCAGCCGTCTACCAGCAAGTTTTAGAGCACTTCATGCTTCCTGCTGCTGACCTGCTCTATGGAGATGGAGATTTCAAGTTCCAACAGGACTTGGCGCCTGCACACAGCGCAAAATCTACCCGTGCCTGGTTTACGGACCATGGTATTTCTGTTCTAAATTGGCCCGCCAACTCCCCTGACCTTAGCCCCATAGAAAATCTGTGGGGTATTGTGAAAAGGAAGATGCAGAATGCCAGACCCAAAAACGCAGAAGAGTTGAAGGCCACTATCAGAGCAACCTGGGCTCTCATAACACCTGAGCAGTGCCAGAAACTCATGGACTCCATGCCACGCCGCATTAACGCAGTAATTGAGGCAAAAGGAGCTCCAACCAAGTATTGAGTATTGTACATGCTCATATTTTTCATTTTCATACTTTTCAGTTGGCCAACATTTCTAAAAATCCCTTTTTTGTATTAGCCTTAAGTAATATTCTAATTTTGTGACACACGGAATTTTGGATTTTCATTTGTTGCCACTTCAAATCATCAAAATTAAATGAAATAAACATTTGAATGCATCAGTCTGTGTGCAATGAATAAATATAATGTACAAGTTACACCTTTTGAATGCAATTACTGAAATAAATCAAGTTTTTCAAAATGTTCTAATTTACTGGCTTTTACCTGTATACTTGGTATCTTTACAGTTGACATTTGTATCGATCCGCACAACTTTGTTTACATTCAAGAGCTCTCGTTAGCGGTTAGCTGTGCATTTCGTATCTTCCTGCAGTGTGTAGTGTTTAGCTACTCCTCCTCCTCCAAAGATGATACTGGTTACAAAGGAAGTATATTTGCTGCCATAGAGGCGAGGATTGACTTTGCACTTTGGAGGTACATTAGCCGCGAGCGACAGTGCGTTAAGGACGCATGTGTCATCAACATGCATTATCACGATATAACCATAAGATTAAAAGCTCTATCGTTGGCCATATTTAAATGATTTATAGCATCTATAAACAAATGATTTTCTCCTGTTTGTGTGTCTGCAGAGCGGAGGATGTTGCATCCCAGCGATTGTGTGTATTCCGAGTCTCTGACCCCACAAGGCAAGCTTGTAGCGTGTCGCAGGGACCTCACGGAGATGTTGGTACGTAAACAAACTCTTCAAGTTACCCTTTGGAATCATTCTTTCGTACCGTTCATCTCACAATTGCAAATCTCAATCTCCGAGTCTCAGTAAAGTTCAAGTAAATATTTTGTTTATTGCTTAAAAGCAGTGAAGTTGTCACGTTGTGTAAATGGTAAATAAAAACAAAATACAATGATTTGCAAATCCTTTTCAACTTATATTCAATTGAATAGACTGCAAAGACAAGATATTTAACGTTCGAACTGGTAAACTTTGTTATTTTTTGCAAATATTAGCTCATTTGGAATTTGATGCCTGCAACAGGTTTCAAAAAAGCTGGCACAAGTGGCAAAAAAGACCTGAGAAAGTTGAGGAATGCTCATCAAACACTTATTTGGAACATCCCACAGGGTGAACAGGCTAATTGGGAACAGGTGGGTGCCATGATTGGGTATAAAAGCAGCTTCCATGAAACTCACAAACAAGGATGGGGCGAGGGTCACCACTTTGTCAACAAATGCGTGAGCAAATTGTCCAACAGTTTAAGAACAACATTTCTCAACCAGCTATTGCAAGGAATTTAGGGATTTCACCATCTGCGGTCCGTAATATCATCAAAAGGTTCAGAGAATCTGAAGAAATCACTGCACGTAAGCGATGATATTACTGACATTCGATCCCTCAGGCGGTATTGCATCAAAAAGTGACATCAGTGTGTAAAGGATATCACCACATGGGCTCAGGAACACTTCAGAAAACCACTGTCTGTAACTATAGTTTGACGCTACATCTGTAAGTGCAAGTTAAAACTCTACTATTCAAAGCCAAAGCCATTTATCAACAACACCCAGAAACGCCGCCGGCTTCGCTGGGCCCGAGCTCATCTAAGATGGACTGATACAAAGTGGGAAAGTGTTCTGTGGTCTGACGAGTCCACATTTCAAATTGTTTTGGGAAACTGTGGACGTCGTGTCCTCTGGACCAAAGAGGAAAAGAACCATCCAGACCATCTAGGCGCAAAGTGTAAAAGCCAGCATGTGTGATGGTATGGGGGTGTATTAGTGCCCAAGACATGGGTAACTTACACATCTGTGAAGGCGCCATTAATGCTGAAAGGTACATACAGGTTTTGGAACAACATATGTTGCCATCCAAGCAACGTTACCATGGACGCCCCTGCTTATTTCAACAAGACAATGCCAAGCCACGTGTTACATCAACGTGGCTTCATAGTAAAAGAGTGCGGGTACTAGACTGGCCTGCCTGTAGTCCAGACCTGTCTCCCATTGAAAATGTGTGGCGCATTATGAAGCCTAAAATAGCACAACGGAGACCCCCGGACTGTTGAACAACTTAAGCTGTACATCAAGCAAGAATGGGAAAGAATTCCACCTGAGAAGCTTTAAAAAAAGTGTCTCCTCAGTTCCCAAACGTTTACTGAGTGTTGTTAAAAGGAAAGGCCATGTAACACAGTGGTAAAAATGCTCCTGTGACAACTTTTTTGCAATGTGTCGCTGCCATTAAATTCTAAGTTAATGATTATTTGCACACACAAAAAAAAAGTTTCTCAGTTCAAACTTTAAGTTTCTTGTCTTTGCAGTCTATTCAATTGAATATAAGTTGAAAAGAATTTGCAAATCATTGTATTCTCTTTTTATTTACCATTTACACAATGTGACAACTTCACTGCTTTTGTATTTTAAATACAAATGCTCCACTTTCATAATATTTTATTGCATTGTTTAAAAATCAAAAGTTTTTTCTTCTTTTCCCAATTTTTTTTTCGAGCTGTAATGACACCAGCGTGCAGTAATACAGTATTATTGCCTAAGGTTATCAGAGCGTCAAAATCTCACTCCGGCCCATGCCTAGACTGGAGCGGAATAAACATGTCTGGATGACGTACTTCACAATACCCCCGTACTTGTCAACCTTGAGACCTCCGATTTCGGGAGGTGGGGGGCGTGGTCGGGGTGGGGCGGGGGCGTGGTTGGGGGCGGGGCTAAGAGGGGAGGAGTATATTTACAGCTAGAATTCACCAAGTCAAGTATTTCATATACCGTATTTTCCGCACTATAAGCCGCGCCTAAAAACCACAAATTTTCTCAAAAGCTGACAGTGCGGCTTATAACCCGGTGCGCTTTATATATGGATTAATATTAATATTCATTTTCATAAAGTTTAGGTCTCGCAACTACGGTAAACAGCCGCCATCTTTTTTCCCCGTAGAAGAGGAAGCGCTTCTTCTTCTACGCAAGCAACCGCCAAGGTAAGCACCCGCCCCCATAGAAGAGGAAGCGCTTCTTCTTCTACGGTAAGCAACCGCCAAGGTAAGCACCCGCCCCCATAGAAGAGGAAGCGCTTCTTCTTCTACTGTAAGCAACCACCCGCCCCCGTAGAAGAAGAAAAAGCGCGCGGATATTACGTTTCATTTCCTTTGTGTGTTTACATCTGTAAAGACCACAAAATGGCTCCTACTAAGCGACAGGTTTCCGGTTCATGAAAAGACGCAATCTCTCCATCCGCACACGGACTACTATTTCACAGCAACTGCCTAAAGACTTTCAAGAAAAGCTGGCTACTTTCCGTGCATATTGTAAAAACAAGATAGCTGAAAAAAAGATCCGGCCAGAGAACATTATCAACATGGACGAGGTTCCACTGACTTTTGATATTCCTGTGAACCGCACTGTGGATACAACGGGAGCACGTACGGTGAATATTCGCACCACAGGGTATGAGAAGTCATCCTTCACTGTGGTTCTAGCTTGCCATGCTAATGGCCAGAAACTTCCACCCATGGTGATATTCAAAAGGAAGACCTTGCCAAAAGAGACCTTTCCAGCCGGCGTCATCATAAAAGCTAACTCGAAGGGATGGATGGATGAAGAAAAGATGAGCGAGTGGTTAAGGGAAGTTTACGTGAAGAGGCCGGGTGGCTTTTTTCACGCAGCTCCATCCATGTTGATATACGACTCCATGCGCGCCCACATCACGCTGGTTTTTAATATATTATTAAAGTTTGACTGACCTATCTGACTGTTTTTTTGACATTCCTTTAGCGCAGTTAGATGCGGCTTACAACACGGGGCGGCTTATAGGTGGACAAAGTTTTGAAATATGCCGTTCATTGAAGGCGCGGCTTATAACCCAGGGCGGCTTATGGTGCGGAAAATACGGTATATATATATATATATATATATATATATATATATATATATATATATATATAAGAAATACTTGACTTTCAGTGAATTCTAGCTATATATATATTCATTTTATTATATATATACATATATATATATATATATATATATATATATATATATATATATATATATATATATATAAAAAAATAAAAGAAATACTTGAATTTCAGTGTTCATTTATTTACACATATACACACACATAACTCATCTACTCATTGTTGAGTTAAGGGTTGAATTGTCCAATACTTGTTCTATTCTCTGTCACTATTTTTCTAACCATGCTGAACACCCTTTCGCAGGTACCCAGAAAGGTTTCGAGTACCACCAAAAAAACTGAATCTCTGAAGACAGTATAAAAATCTGTGTTAAAGGTGTACAAATACTGTTTGTATAATAAGCATGTTATTTTTTTTTACAAATGAGGGTTAAGAGTTCAGTACTAAAAAAAAAAAAAAAAAAAAAAAAGAATGTGTCTTAAGTACAGTTTTTTTAATTGAGCTGCTGCATTTTTTGGTTGGGTTGTTTATTTATTTTGAGTAACTTCTATACATTTCTAAAAGGGGAATAATGTAATAGAGTGATCTATGTTTGTCTGTTGCCATCTCCTGGTGAATGTTGGCTATAGCGTACTGGGGTTACTTTTTGGTTGGCCAACGATTTACGTGGTGTTGCGCACCTGACGTCACTCAGGTCCGCATGGAGCTGGAGGGGGCGTGGCTTCCAGCTCCGCCTGAATTTCGGGAGAAAATTTGTCCCGGGAGGTTTTCGGGAGAGGCGCTGAATTTCGGGAGTCTCCCGGAAAATCCGGGAGGGTTGGCATATAATAATATAAATACAGTCTATTATACAGCATTATTCACATGTGAATAATCTAAATACAGTCTATTATACAGCATTATTCACATGTGAATAACATAAATAAAGTCTATTATACAGTATTATTCACATGTGAATAATCTAAATACAGTCTATTATACAGCATTATTCACATGTGAATAACATAAATAAAGTCTATTATACAGCATTATTCACATGTGAATAATCTAAATACAGTCTATTATACAGCATTATTCACATGTGAATAATCTATATACAGTCTATTATACAGTATTATTCACATGTGAATAATATAAATACAGTCTATTATACAGCATTATTCACATGTGAATAATATAAATACAGTCAATTATACAGCATTATTCACACGTGAATAATATAAATACAGTCTATTATACAGCATTATTCACATGTGAATAACGTAAATAAAGTCTATTATACAGCATTATTCACATGTGAATAATATAAATACAGTCAATTATACAGCATTATTCACACGTGAATAATATAAATACAGTCTATTATACAGCATTATTCACATGTGAATAATATAAATACAGTCAATTATACAGCATTATTCACATGTGAATAACATAAATAAAGTCTATTATACAGCATTATTCACATGTGAATAATCTAAATACAGTCTATTATACAGCATTATTCACATGTGAATAATATAAATACAGTCAATTATACAGCATTATTCACACGTGAATAATATAAATACAGTCTATTATACAGCATTATTCACATGTGAATAATATAAATACAGTCTATTATGCAGCATTATTCACATGTGAATAATATAAATACAGTCAATTATACAGCATTATTCACACGTGAATAATATAAATACAGTCTATTATACAGCATTATTCACATGTGAATAACATAAATAAAGTCTATTATACAGCATTATTCACATGTGAATAATCTAAATACAGTCTATTATACAGCATTATTCACATGTGAATAATATAAATACAGTCAATTATACAGCATTATTCACATGTGAATAATATAAATACAGTCTATTATACAGCATTATTCACATGTGAATAATATAAATACCCCAGAAAGACCACAAACAATGATAGTAATAATTGCCGTCATCATTTATTTCGGTTTTTACATTTTTCAACCTTCCTCATTTTCGGTTTTGGCCAAGAATTGTGCATCCCTTCTTAAAACTCCTTTTTCATACTGACTTCCTGTCCCCTGCGCAGCCTCCTTTAACAGACAGCGCTGAGCTCAGCAGGAGGCCTGCACGCCTTTTGGGAATCAACACGTGGGACATGGCGGCGGCACTCACACACCTGGACTGGAGCCTCTTCAAATCCATCCATGAGGTACGAGCACGCATTCACCCCTAAATGCACGCTTTGCTGGGTTTTAGTTTTGAGGTGATGGATAAAGCGGTCATTGAACAATTCTCGAGCAGATCATTACATCCATCCATTTTCTACCGCTTGTCCCTTTCGGGGTCGCAGGGGTGCCGGAGCCTATCTCAGCTGCATTCGGATCATTACAGTGGAACCTTAAATCAACAAAGCCCTCGTTATGTTTGTGTGCTTTTTTTACACGTTTTTTTTAGCCATTTTCTGGTTTTGCTAGCTCAGTATAAGTCCAAAAAAAAAGCAATGGACAAGCGTTTTGTATTTGGAAACATTCAGAAAGTATCCACAGCGTTGTCGACACTTCCCTTCTCCCCCTACCTTTCCACTGCACGCCAAGAAGATGAACCAACATGGTGTTTTTTTATTGTTTTATTCCTAATCATTGTCGCGACCTGGGTCTTAGAGGGCTCATATTATGATTGTTTTCTACATGTAAAAGACTTCCTCGTGGTCTACATCAGTGGTCCCCAACCTTTTTGTAACTGCGGACCAGTCAACGCTCGAAAAATTGTCCCACGGACCGGGGGGCGGGGGTTTGTTTTTGTTTGTTTTTTGTCGTAAAAAAATACAATCATCTTTATTGATATATAATGTAGGAACCACAATATTAATAACAGAATGATTTAATTTAAAAAAACAACAACAATTTTTTAAATTTTTCTATTTTTATTTTTTTTCTTGTGCGGCCCAGTACCAATCGATCCACGGACCGGTACCGGGCCGCGGCCTGGTGGTTGGGGACCACTGGTCTACATAACATCGGTCCAAATGTTGCATGGATTACCGTATTTTATGGACTATAAGGCGCACTTAAAATCCTTTCATTTTGTCAAAACTCGACAGTGCGCCTTATAACCCTGATAAGTAGGACCAGTAGATGGCAGTCAAACATAAGAGATACGTGTAGACTGCAATATGACTCAAGTAAACACCACCAACATTTTATATGTTCCATTGAAAATATAGAACATTACACACGGCGCTCAAAAATGTATCAAAATGTTTTAGTAGGACTTTGGTAAGCTATGAAGCCACACCGCTTGATGTGCTTCAACATAGGAGTATTATTATGGTGTGTGTATAAGGTAAGACATATTATCTGGCATTTTGTTTTGCAATATTATGCAAAAGCAACTTTTCTTACCTACCTGCTGATCTGTATTTGGGATCTGCATAAGTCCTGAAAATTTGCGCGTGTCCGCCTTTGTTGTCTGCAGTCGATAAGCTTTTTCTTTTTCTCTATCTTCTTGTTATGTGACATTCATCCTCCGCTGTTGCCATTTCTAATATAAAGTAGTGTAAAGTTCTTACTTATATCTGTCAGTAAACTCGCCATGAAAGCGCTAAAACATACCGGTGTAGTGACTTTACATTATTCACCCAAGGAACTTTAGTTATTAGACGGTTTTTCGGGGGACACATTTCTGGCGGATGAGGAGAGGCTGCTCCGTTATTGATTGAAGTAAAGTCTGAATGTCATTAAAACAGTTAGCTCCATCTTTTGGCACTTCTTCCACTCCCGTCCTTGCACGCTACACCGCTACAACAAAGATGACGGGGAGAAGACGCTGTCGAAGTGGAGGCATGTAAATAAGACCGTCCACAAAACAGGGCATCCTGAAGAGACTGTCAGAAAGCGGCTTGAAGATGATGTGTAAAACATCATCTATGCAACATTTTGAGCAAAGAACCACCATTACATGTTATGTAGACCACAAGGAAGTCTTTTACATTTAGAAAAAAATTATAATATGACCCCTTAAATGGGCCTTATAATTTGTATGAAACCAGACCTGAATAGACCCGCTCATCGGCAGTGCGCCTTATAATCGCCCTATGGTCCGAAAAATACGGTCTTTAAAACAAGCTTAAAAAAAGGAAGGGTCGTCTTATATTTGGGTTAATAGAAGTACTTCATTGATCCCTGGGGGAAATTCAGCACCTCAGTTCGCTCACAATAGACAATAAACACTTAGGTATTTTTTACATGTGAATAATATAAATACAGTCTATTATACAGCATTATTCACATGTGAATAATATAAATAGTCAATTATACAGCATTATTCACATGTGAATAATATAAATACAGTCTATTATACAGCATTATTCACATGTGAATAATATAAATACAGTCTATTATACAGCATTATTCACACGTGAATAATATAAATACAGTCTATTATACAGCATTATTCACACGTGAATAATATAAATACAGTCTATTATACAGCATTATTCACACGTGAATAATATAAATACAGTCTATTATACAGCATTATTCACACGTGAATAATATAAATACAGTCTATTATAGAGCATTATTCACACGTGAATAATAAAAATACAGTCTATTATACAGCATTATTTACATGTGAATAACATAAATACAGTCTATTATACAGCATTATTCACATGTGAATAATATAAATACAATCTATTATACAGCATTATTCACATGTGAATAACATAAATACAGTCTATTATACAGAATTATTCACATGTGAATAACATAAAGTCTATTATACAGCATTATTCACTTGTGAATAATATAAATACAGTCTATTATACAGCATTATTCACATGAGAATAACACAAATACAGTCTATTATACAGCATTATCACATGTGAATAACATAAATACAGTCTATTATACAGCATTATTCACATGTGAATAATATAAATACAGTCTATTATACAGCATTATTCACATGTGAATAATATAAATACAATCTATTATACAGCATTATTCACATGTGAATAATATAAATACAGTCTATTATACAGCATTATTCACATGTGAATAACATAAATACAGTCTATTATACAGCATTATTCACATGTGAATAATGTAAATACAGTCTATTATACAGCATTATTCACATGTGAATAACATAAATATAGTCTATTATACAGCATTATTCACACGTGAATAATATAAATACAGTCTATTATACAGCATTATTCACATGTGAATAACATAAATACAGTCTATTATACAGCATTATTCACATGTGAATAATGTAAATACAGTCTATTATACAGCATTATTCACATGTGAATAATATAAATACTTTATTATACAGCATTATTCACATGTGAATAATATAAATACAGTCTATTATACAGCATTATTCACACGTGAATAATATAAATGCAGTCTATTACACAGCATTATTCACATGTGAATAATATAAATACAGTGTATTATACAGCATTATTCACATGTGAATAATATAAATACAGTCTATTATACAGCATTATTCACATGTGAATAATATAAATACAGTCTATTATACAGCATTATTCACATGTGAATAACATAAATGCAGTCTATTATACAGCATTATTCACATGTGAATAATATAAATACAGTCTATTATACAGCATTATTCACATGTGAATAATATAAATACAGTCTATTATACAGCATTATTCACACGTGAATAATATAAATACAGTCTATTATACAGCATTATTCACACGTGAATAATATAAATACAGTCTATTATACAGCATTATTCACACGTGAATAATATAAATACAGTCTATTATACAGCATTATTCACACGTGAATAATATAAATACAGTCTATTATACAGCATTATTCACATGTGAATAATAAAAATACAGTCTATTATACAGCATTATTCACATGTGAATAATATAAATACAGTCTATTATACAGCATTATTCACATGTGAATAATATAAATACAATCTATTATACAGCATTATTCACATGTGAATAATATAAATACAGTCTATTATACAGCATTATTCACATGTGAATAACATAAATACAGTCTATTATACAGCATTATTCACATGTGAATAATGTAAATACAGTCTATTATACAGCATTATTCACATGTGAATAACATAAATAGTCTATTATGCAGCATTATTCACATGTAAATAATATAAATACAGTCTATTATACAGCATTATTCACATGTGAATACTATAAATACAGTCTATTATACAGCATTATTCACATGTGAATAACATAAATACAGTATTACACAGCATTATTCACATGTGAATAATATAAATACAGTCTATTATACAGCATTATTCACATGTGAATAATATAAATACAGTCTATTATACAGCATTATTCACATGTGAATAATATAAATAGTCTATTATACAGCATTATTCACATGTGAATAACACAAATACAGTCTATTATACAGAATTATTCACATATGAATAACAGTCTATTATACAGCATTATTCACATGTAAATAATATAAATACAGTCTATTATACAGCATTATTCACATGTGAATAATATAAATACAGTCTTATACAGCATTATTCACATGTGAATAACATAAATACAGTCTATTATACAGCATTATTCACATGTGAATAATATAAATACAGTCTATTATACAGAATTATTCACATGTGAATAACATAAAGTCTATTATACAGCATTATTCACTTGTGAATAATATAAATACAGTCTATTATACAGCATTATTCACATGAGAATAACACAAATACAGTCTATTATACAGCATTATCACATGTGAATAACATAAATACAGTCTATTATACAGCATTATTCACATGTGAATAATATAAATACAGTCTATTATACAGCATTATTCACATGTGAATAAT
The DNA here is from genome assembly GCF_033978685.3 of Nerophis lumbriciformis. Classification (NCBI taxonomy): domain Eukaryota; kingdom Metazoa; phylum Chordata; class Actinopteri; order Syngnathiformes; family Syngnathidae; genus Nerophis; species Nerophis lumbriciformis. The sequence continues at coordinate 1,666,703 of NC_084568.2, forward strand.
ATAAATACAATCTATTATACAGCATTATTCACATGTGAATAATATAAATACAGTCTATTATACAGCATTATTCACATGTGAATAACATAAATACAGTCTATTATACAGCATTATTCACATGTGAATAATGTAAATACAGTCTATTATACAGCATTATTCACATGTGAATAACATAAATATAGTCTATTATACAGCATTATTCACACGTGAATAATATAAATACAGTCTATTATACAGCATTATTCACATGTGAATAACATAAATACAGTCTATTATACAGCATTATTCACATGTGAATAATGTAAATACAGTCTATTATACAGCATTATTCACATGTGAATAATATAAATACTTTATTATACAGCATTATTCACATGTGAATAATATAAATACAGTCTATTATACAGCATTATTCACACGTGAATAATATAAATGCAGTCTATTACACAGCATTATTCACATGTGAATAATATAAATACAGTGTATTATACAGCATTATTCACATGTGAATAATATAAATACAGTCTATTATACAGCATTATTCACATGTGAATAATATAAATACAGTCTATTATACAGCATTATTCACATGTGAATAACATAAATGCAGTCTATTATACAGCATTATTCACATGTGAATAATATAAATACAGTCTATTATACAGCATTATTCACATGTGAATAATATAAATACAGTCTATTATACAGCATTATTCACACGTGAATAATATAAATACAGTCTATTATACAGCATTATTCACACGTGAATAATATAAATACAGTCTATTATACAGCATTATTCACACGTGAATAATATAAATACAGTCTATTATACAGCATTATTCACACGTGAATAATATAAATACAGTCTATTATACAGCATTATTCACATGTGAATAATAAAAATACAGTCTATTATACAGCATTATTCACATGTGAATAATATAAATACAGTCTATTATACAGCATTATTCACATGTGAATAATATAAATACAATCTATTATACAGCATTATTCACATGTGAATAATATAAATACAGTCTATTATACAGCATTATTCACATGTGAATAACATAAATACAGTCTATTATACAGCATTATTCACATGTGAATAATGTAAATACAGTCTATTATACAGCATTATTCACATGTGAATAACATAAATAGTCTATTATGCAGCATTATTCACATGTAAATAATATAAATACAGTCTATTATACAGCATTATTCACATGTGAATACTATAAATACAGTCTATTATACAGCATTATTCACATGTGAATAACATAAATACAGTATTACACAGCATTATTCACATGTGAATAATATAAATACAGTCTATTATACAGCATTATTCACATGTGAATAATATAAATACAGTCTATTATACAGCATTATTCACATGTGAATAATATAAATAGTCTATTATACAGCATTATTCACATGTGAATAACACAAATACAGTCTATTATACAGAATTATTCACATATGAATAACATAGTCTATTATACAGCATTATTCACATGTAAATAATATAAATACAGTCTATTATACAGCATTATTCACATGTGAATAATATAAATACAGTCTTATACAGCATTATTCACATGTGAATAACATAAATACAGTCTATTATACAGCATTATTCACATGTGAATAACATAAATACAGTCTATTATACAGCATTATTCACATGTGAATAATATAAATACAGTCTATTATACAGCATTATTCACATGTGAATAGTCTAAATACAGTCTATTATACAGCATTATTCACATGTGAATATTCTAAATACAGTCTATTATACAGCATTATTCACATGTGAATAATATAAATACAGTCTATTATACAGCATTATTCACATGTGAATAATATAAATACAGTCTATTATACAGCATTATTCACATGTGAATACTATAAATACAGTCTATTATACAGCATTATTCACATGTGAATAACATAAATACAGTCTATTATACAGCATTATTCACATGTGAATAACATAAATACAGTCTATTATACAGCATTGTTCACATGTGAATAATATAAATACAGTCTATTATACAGCATTATTCACATGTGAATAACATAAATACAGTCTATTATACAGCATTATTCACATGTGAATAATATAAATACAGTCTATTATACAGCATTATTCACATGTGAATAATATAAATACAGTCTATTATACAGCATTATTCACATGTGAATAATATAAATACAGTCTATTATACAGCATTATTCACATGTGAATAATATAAATACAGTCTATTATACAGCATTTTTCACATGTGAATAATGCTAACGAGTCTGTCCTTGCAGCAAGAGCTGGTGTACTACACCCTCAGCCGCGTTCCCGGCGGCGCCCACACCGCCGCGCTGTCCGTCCTGCTGCAGCGCTGCAACGAGGTCCAGCAGTGGGTCATGTCCGAGGTCCTCATGTGCGTGTCGCTCAACAAGAGGGTGCAGCTGCTCAAGAAGTTCATCAAGATCGCGGCGCAGTAAGAACGTCAGCACGCGCACGTGGCGAGCGAGCGAGCGGACGCCCTTGAACTGTGTCGCCATGTTTTCCAGCTGCAAGGCTCAGAGGAACTTGAACTCGGCCTTCGCCATCATCATGGGCCTGAACACCGCCGCCGTCAGCCGCTTGAACCAAACCTGGGAGGTGAGTTGGTGTCGTCGTGCGTGTCGTCACGTCGCTATTTTCAATCCAAACATTTGTGTTGAAGAAATGTCCTGGCAAGTTCAAGAAGCTCTTCTCGGAGTTGGAGCTGATCACGGTGAGGACTCCACATCCATTACGTGCAGATGTTCTCTCTCTTTAGTTCTCATCTTTGCTTTTCATGGTCTCAGGATCCATCTCTGAACCACAAAGCCTACAGAGAAGCGTTCAAGAGGATGAAGCCTCCAAAGATCCCTTTCATGCCTCTTCTCCTAAAAGGTGACGTCTCTGGAAGTTAGGGATGGGTACCGATTTTGGTACTTTTATAGGCACCGTCCAGATTCTGTCGGTACTACCAGGTATCGATTATGTCAAAATGTTTCCATACGTATGTTGCACTCAGCTAGGGCTGCAGCTAACGATTATTTTTATATCGATTAATCTATAGATTATTTTTTTCGATTAATCGGTTAATCTATAGATTATTTTTTTCGATTAATCTATAGATTATTTTTCCTTTTACCGATTTTTTTTTTATTATTTAAAATGAAGAGGAAAAAATAAATGTTGGCCAGTTTTTTCAAAAGGCACGGCTTTTATATACAAAAAAAAAAGTATGACCACTCAGTCAACATTGACAACAACATGACAAAATATTCTGTAACAATGTAAACATTTAAAACTTTTAACATTTAACAAAATTAAAAGTAGCTTATTTGCTTTTTAATGTGCAAATATAAAAGTAAACATCCAGTGCAAATCTTAATATTCTGGAATAGTATAAGCATTTCAAAAGTAAAAGTATTGCTTATTTTTGCTTTAAAATGTGCAAAAATAAAGATAAACATCCAATACAAAAAAGTGCAAAACGGAAATATTCTGTAACAAGTGTAAACATTTCAACAAAAGTAAAAGTATTGCTTATTTGCTAAAATGTGCAAAAATAAAGCTAAACATCCAATACAAAAAAGTGTACAGTGTAAACATTTCAACAAAAGTAAAAGTATTGCTTATTTTGCTTAATAACACAACAATGATAGTATGATTAAAGTGAAAGTTAATTGTTGGTTTGTACATAGTATATGTAACTGTTAATGTTGTAAAAGGTATTTGCACAACTAATTAACGTTAGCGTTTGTGACACGTCTTGTGCCGTGGGGTTCTTTCAGGACCGACAGACTGAACGCCAGACGGCTTTGCCAGGTTTACAATCTTTTAATTTTACACAAAGTCTTTTCTCTTCCAACTCTTTTCTCTTTCTTTCCTCGCTTTTCAGCTCCTCTTCCTCGCTCGCTCGTCGTCCCCTGTCTCTTGCGGCGTCGCTCCCGGCGCGCCCCGCCTCGCCGCTCGCTCGCCGCCGCCGCCGCCTCTCCACAGCGTTAAAGAGGAGCGCGTCTTTGTAAACACTGAACAGGCACGCCAAACGCGCCTCTCAGAGCAAACGGTGCTTTAGTTTATGAATTTACAACGCAGATACAAATGACACATTCATGTTTTTGTGTAATGATGACAACGTATACGCACGCGGACGATTGACTTGTTGATGGTGATGGCAAGAACGCTGTCGGGGGTTTTCTTTTCAAATGTTCGTTCATAGCCGTTGTGCTGCTATTTCCGCTCGACACAGTGTGCATACAACAACATTATTAGGCCGTTTATTGAAATACTCCCACACTTTTGACGACTTTTGGCGTGCTTTTTTCCCCTCGCTCGCATCGTCTGCTTTGCGCTCCGCCATGACAGTAGTGTGACGTAAATATGCGACGCGCCGACGCACAAAAACGGCGTCGACGTATTTACGTAACCGATGACGTCGACGCGTCGTTTCAGCCTTACACTCAGCCAAACTCCCAATTTTCAACACCAACAAAGCAAGTATTCTCACTAAAAAAAAAACTCAAAACGTTAAGTAAGGCTTCACTCTTCTAAAATACGCTAGCTTGATGCTAATTTACATTGGATTTGCCATAGACAGGCTACTATTAGCATTAGCAATTTTACATGGCGATTTCAACATTTACTAATGAAAACTACAACTAAATGCAGGTTCCAATCAAACAACTGGTGTGTAGTAAGCAGAATACTTCCAGGAAAAACTAGGGATTGTTGCGTTTTGGACCAGTTGTTCCTCCCAGGGAATTCAAGTCACAATTCGCTCCCAAGCTCTTTACGACACTTTAAAGCTGAGTTGAAAAACCACCAGAGACAGAATAGGTATTTTGTTGTATATTCTCAAAGCTTTGCCAATATACATTTTGAGACCAGTCTAACCCTAGAACATTCTATTGCGCCTCCCAAAATGGTCTGTCTTCCCGATCCCACCACCCTCTCTCTCGTCCCATCTCTGTAGACAAAACAAATGCTAGTCAAAACACATTCCAAATAACTCAAGGTTAACACACACAGTATACTTGCTGACAGAGCATCAAGAGAAGAAATGGAAAACACGAGCTGTTTTCAAATATGACTATGAAATAAAAGAAGTACAACTTAAATTCGGATATATGTAAATTGTGAATATCGCGGTTTTAAAATTCTCCCAATAGTGCCGTGACGTGTGGCGGTAAACGAGAACTGGGAGTTAAAGTTAAAGTACCAATGATTGTCACACACACACACACTAGGTGTGGCGAAATTATTCTCTGCATTTGACCCATCAACCTTGGTCACCCCCTGGGAGGTGAGGGGAGCAGTGAGCAGCAGCGGTTGCCGCGCCCGGGAATCATTTTTGGTGATTTAACCCCCAATTCCAACCCTTGATGCTGAGTGCCAAGCAGGGAGGTAATGGCTCCCATTTTTATAATCTTTGGTATGACTCGGCCGGGGTTTGAACTCACAACCTACCGATCTCAGGGCGGACACTCTAACCACTAGTACGCCCGCCAGTGTAGTTTTTTTCTGGCACTATTAAGTGATAGTTAATGATGCGTCGGGGCCACGTTAATGATTCGTCGGTCCACTTTAATGACTGCTAGGGCCACTTTAATTACTGCTCCAGCCACTTTAATGACTGCTAGGGCCATTTTAATTACTGCTCCAGCCACCTTAATGACTGCTAGGGCCACTGTAATTACTGCTCCAGCCACTTTAATGACTGCTAGGGCCATTTTAATTACTGCTCCAGCCACTTTAATGACTGCTAGGGCCACTGTAATTACTGCTCTAGCCACATTAATGACTGTTAGGGCCACTTCAATTACTGCTCCAGCCACTTTAATGACTGTTAGGGCCACTTCAATTACTGCTCCAGCCACGTCAATGACTGCTTGAGCCACTTCAATGACTGCTTGAGCCACTTCAATGACTGCTCAAGCTACTTTAATGACTGCCTGGGCCACTTTATTGATTCGTCGGGCCACTTTAGTGACGCGTCGCGCCACGTTAAATGACTCGTCGGGCCACATTAAATGACTCGTCCGGCCACGTTAAATGACTCGTCCGGCCACGTTAAATGACTCGTCGGGCCACATTAAATGACTTGTCGGGCCACATTAAATGACTTGTCGGGCCACCTTAAATGACTCGTCGGGCCACATTAAATGACTCGTCGGGCCACATTAAATGACTCGTCGGGCCACATTAAATGACTCGTCGGGCCACATTAAATGACTCGTCGGGCCACATTAAATGACTCGTCGGGCCACCTTAAATGACTCGTCGGGCCACCTTAAATGACTCGTCGGGCCAACTTAAATGACTCGTCGGGCCACCTTAAATGACTCGTCGGGCCACCTTAAATGTCTCGTCGGGCCAACTTAAATGACTCGTCGGGCCACATTAAATAATTTGTCGGGCCACCTTAAATGACTCGTCGGGCCACCTTAAATGACTCGTCGGGCCAACTTAAATGACTCGTCGGGCCACCTTAAATGACTCGTCGGGCCACCTTAAATGACTCGTCGGGCCACATTAAAAGACGCGTCGGGCCACGTTAAATGACACGTCGCGCCACGTTAAATGACTCGTCGGGCCACATTAAATGACTCGTCGGGCCTCGCTAAATGACTCGTCGGGCCACATTAAATGACTCGTCGGGCCACATTAAATGACTCGTCGGGCCACCTTAAATGACTCGTCGGGCCACCTTAAATGACTCGTCGGGCCACATTAAATGACTCGTCGGGCCACATTAAATGACTCGTCGGGTCACCTTAAATGACTCGTCGGGCCACCTTAAAAGACGCGTCGGGCCACATTAAAAGACGCGTCGGGCCACATTAAAAGACGCGTCGGGCCACATTAAAAGACGCGTCGCGCCACATTAAATGACGCGTCGCGCCACATTAAATGACGCGTCGCGCCACGTTAAATGACACGTCGCGCCACGTTAAATGACTCGTCGGGCCACATTAAATGACTCGTCGGGCCACATTAAATGACTCGTCGGGCCACATTAAATGACTCGTCGGGCCACATTAAATGACTCGTCGGGCCACCTTAAATGACTCGTCGGGCCACCTTAAATGACTCGTCGGGCCACATTAAAAGACGCGTCGGGCCACATTAAAAGACGCGTCGGGCCACATTAAAAGACGCGTCGGGCCACATTAAAAGACGCGTCGCGCCACATTAAATGACGCGTCGCGCCACGTTAAATGACACGTCGCGCCACGTTAAATGACACGTCGCGCCACGTTAAATGACTCGTCGGGCCACATTAAATGACTCGTCGGGCCACATTAAATGACTCGTCGGGCCACATTAAAAGACGCGTCGGGCCACATTAAAAGACGCGTGGCGCCACATTAAATGACGCGTCGCCCCACATTAAATGACGCGTCGCGCCACGTTAAATGACACGTCACGCCACGTTAAATGGCTCGTCGTTAAAGACTTAACATAAATGTTTTTCCCAAGTCGTCTTTTTTTACATTACTGCAATAATATCGTACCCTCGCCTTAAACCGGGAAAATAACGAAACTGTGAGATTGTGATATCGTTACAGCCCTAGTATAAACACTTTGTAGGGCGCAACATAACACATTTAGTTTCCTGAATCCAAAGATAGCCTATACAGTACTGCCATCTAATGTCTTGGAAGTGCAACTGCACTGCAAATGAGACTCCAATGTTGCCATCAGCTCATTTCTAAATGTTACATTAAAACAAAATATCATTATCGAACAAATAAAAAATGCACACACACAAAAGTGCAGAGAATTGGTACCGTATCGGTCCAAATGTGAACGGTCCCCATCCCTAGTCCACCCTCAGTAAACACTTGTTGACGTCCAACCTCCTCCAGATATCACCTTCATCCACGAGGGCAACAAGACCTTCCACGACAACCTGGTCAACTTTGAGAAGTTGGTAAGTACAAACAGTATCGCAGATAATCATGAATTAGTCCGATACCTCCAATAATTGGCCTCAAATGAACAACACATTGAAACACTTTAATCCGGTTATGTTTGTCTTTTTAAACATGGGATTAAGATAGCGAGGTCATGTGACTGGAAAGCATGTCGTGAGTTATCAGTGTGGAGGGTTAGGGAGTTCAATCAGGGCCGGATTATTATATACACATATAAGTTGTGTATTATATACTCTTGTGTATTATATACACATATAAGTTGTGTTCTTGAAAAAACTTGGAAACTTAGAAATAAAGTTTGGAAAAAGACATCAGTGTTTGCAAAATAGTACGTGCACACATTTGTTTTGTTGGTCGAACATAATTATGATTCTCTCTGGTCATTTTCATAGATTTTGGGTGCTGGAGCCTATCCCAGCTGCATTTGGGCAGAAGTTATGAACTTTAAAAACTGTAAAAAAATAAGATTTGTATCTGAAAAAAACAAAAACTCTAATATTAAAATATATGAAAGTGAAAAATCAAAAATAATTTGTTCATAAAGAATTACCAGAGTGAATCATGATTGTATTCAACCTGGATATATATATATATATATATATATATATATATATATTAGCCGCATCGCTGTTTAACAAGTGTGGACCAACAAGTGTTGGTCCACTTTTATGATGCAGCGGACCACCTTCATGACTTGTCGGGCCACTTTATTGATTTGTCAGGCCAGCCACATTAAATGACACATATAGCCAATTTAATGACTCGTCGGGCCACTTTAATGATTAGTCGGGCCATTTTAAGGACTGCTCGGGTCACTTTAACGACTCGTCGGGCCACTTTAATGACTCGTCGGGCCACTGCAATGATTTGTCGGGCCACTTTATTGATTCGTCGGGCGGGCCACAATAAATGACACATCAGGCCAATTTAATGACTCAACGGGCCACTTTAATCATTCGGAGTGCCATTATAATTGAATGAAGCAGCAGACCACTTAAATGATGCGGTGGACCACATTAAATGATTCTCCGATCCACTTTAAATGAGGCGTCGGGCCGCATTTAATGACGCGTCGTGCCCCCTTTAATGACTCGACAGGCCGCCTTTAATGACTCGACGGGCAACTTTAATGACTCGACGGGCAACTTTAATGACTCGACGGGCAACTTTAATGATTCGGAGGGCCACTATAATTGAATGAAGCAGCAGACCACTTAAATGATGCGGTGGACCACATTAAATGATTCTCCGATCCACTTTAAATGAGGCGTCGGGCCGCATTTAATGACGCGTCGTGCCCCCTTTAATGACTCGACAGGCCGCCTTTAATGACTCGACGGGCAACTTTAATGACTCGACGGGCAACTTTAATGACTCGACGGGCAACTTTAATGATTCGGAGGGCCACTATAATTGAATGAAGCAGCAGACCACTTAAATGATGCGGTGGACCACATTAAATGATTCTCCGATCCACTTTAAATGACTCGACGGGCCGCCTTTAATGACTCGACGGGCAACTTTGATGACTCGACGGGCAACTTTAATGACTCGTCGGGCCACTTTAATGATTCGGAGGGCCACTATAATTGAATGAAGCAGCAGACCACTTAAATGATGCGCTGGACCACATTAAATGATTCTCCGATCCACTTTAAATGACGTGTCGGGCCGTTTTAATGATGCGTCGTGCCCCCTTTAATGACTCGACGGGCCGCCTTTAATGACTCGACGGGCAACTTTAATGACTCGACGGGCAACTTTAATGACTCGACGGGCCCCTTTAATGATTCGGAGGGCCACTATAATTGAATGAAGCAGCAGACCACTTAAATGATGCGGTGGACCACATTAAATGATTCTCCGATCCACTTTAAATGACGCGTCGGGCCCCCTTTAATGACGCGTCGTGCCCCCTTTAATGACTCGACAAGCCGCATTTAATGACTCGACGGGCAACTTTATTGACTCGACGGGCAACTTTAATGACTCGTCGGGCCACTTTAATGATTCGGAGGGCCACTATAATTGAATGAAGCAGCAGACCACTTAAATGATGCGGTGGAGCACATTAAATGATTCTCCGATCCACTTTAAATGACGTGTCGGTCCGCCTTTAATGACTCGACGGGCAACTTTAATGACTCGACGGGCCTCTTTAATGATTCGGAGGGCCACTATAATTGAATGAAGCAGCAGACCACTTAAATGATGCGGTGGACCACATTAAATGATTCTCCGATCCACTTTAAATGACTCGACGGTTCGCCTTTAATGACTCGACAGGCAACTTTAATGACTCGATGGGCCCCTTTAATGATTCGGAGGGCCACTATAATTGAATGAAGCAGCAGACCACTTAAATGATGCGGTGGACCACATTAAATGATGCTCCGATCCACTTTAAATGACATGTCGGTCCGCCTTTAATGATGCGTCGGTCCGCCTTTAATGACGCGTCGAGCCAAATTGAATGACTTGTCGGGCTACTTTAAATGATACAACGGACGTCGGGCCACATTAAATGATACAGCGGGCGGGTCAGATCTGGCCCCCGGTCCTTGAGTTTGACACGTGCACTGTCAAGTCAAATTGTCTTGTTTAGAACATCAAGAAGTGTTTTCAAGTCATTTTCCCTGCAGGCAGAAAGACAAAAGAAGTTTCTGCCTGCTAAAGAATGCCTTCATGTATGTGATTGTTCTGTCAACACTGTCCTCCTCCACAGCACATGATCGCAGACACAGTCCGAATGATCCGACACTGCCAAAGTGAACAACCAGGTGAGTCTGCGTCACTCGTGCATGTGCATTGTTGACTAAAGTACTGGGACGCCAGGCCAGAAAAGAGAACTGAGGAAATGGTGTCTCGCTACGAGACCAGGGGTCACTCTCTCTAGTCTAGTTCATCTCAGAAGGGTTTGAATTCCTTTATGACACACTAGGAACAATAAAAGGACCCGCTGCCACTTTGAGCATTGCCATTTAAAAGCTTTGATTGGTTAAATCAGTGTTTTTCAACCTTTTTTTTTAGCGAAGGTGCATTTTAAAATGCATTAAAAAACAAATCTCAGTAGACAATAAAAAGTCGTAATTGTTGGATATGACTTTAAAGCATAACCAAGCATGCATCAATATAGCTCTTGTCTCAAAGTAGGTGTACTGTCACCACCTGTCACATCACGCCCCGACTTATTTAGAATTTTTTGCTGTTTTTAGTTCTTGTCTTGCGCTCCTATTTTGGTGGCTTTTTCTCTTTTTTTGGTATTTTCCTGTCGCAGTTTCACGTTTTCCCTTGAGCGATATTTCCCGCATCTTCTTTGTTTTAGCAATCAAGAATATTTCAGCGTTTTTTTTATCCTTCTTTGTGGGGACATTGTTGATTGTCACGTCGTGTTCGGATGTACATTGTCTTTGCTCCACAGTAAGTCTTTGCTGTCGTCCAGCATTCTGTTTTTGTTTGCTTTGTAGCCAGTTCAGTTTTAGTTTTGTTCTACATAGCCTTACCTAAGCTTCAATGCCTTTTCTTAGGGGCACTCACCTTTTGTTTATTTTTGGTTTAAGCATTAGACACCTTTTTACCTGCACACTGCCTCCCGCTGTTTCCGACATCAACAAAGCAATTAGCTACCAGCTGCCACCTACTGATATGGAAGAGTATTACACGGTTACTCTGCCGAGCTCTAGACAGCACCGACACTCAACAACAACACATTTGCAGACTATAATTACTGGTTTGCAAAAAATATTTTGAACCCAAATAGGTGAAATTAGATCATCTCACGGCACACGCGGCACAGTGGTTGAAAAACACTGGGTTAAATAACTCATGAAAGGTGTGTCTCAATACTTCTGTCAAAGTGTAGTAGGTTCATCAAGAGCCATGTGCATACCTGCCAACTACTCCGGTTTTCCCGTAATTCGTACGGTTTTCATCAACCTATTCCGGGTTACGGTTGCGGTGATAAAAAATACGGTTTTTCATTAATTAAAAAAAAAAAAAGGGTGAAAACTACGCGAATTGCACCTTGTGCAGACAAGATTTTTCGATCGGACACGGAGGAATTAGCGATGTAAAAGACCACGTTGGGACAAAAAAAACACAAGTCTAATGCCGTTGCTAGCGATACAAGTGGAAAACTTTCAACGTTTTTCGTCGCCCAAACAGATTCTTTGGATGTGATAAATGCCGAAGTTTTATTTACGGAGGCAATAATTGAGCATGGACTTCCAATCGCACTGGCTGATCACATGGGACAGTTAAATGTTTGTAATGCAACCTTTAAAAATCATTACGCGGTGATCGCGGTCCCAAAAATAAACTTTTCTTGCATGATAATGTCCAGAAAAACTCACTTTATATTACTATAGAGTCCTTTTAACGAATGAGTTTGATGGTTTATCACAAACCTTAAATGAAAGAAGTCCTTTGTTCTCCTGCACCATGCATGCACTTTGGCCTTGCTTCGTGTTTGGTGCGCAATCCTGTCGGCTGTATTTCACAGCACGACATACTGTTAAAAGTGTTTATACTATTTATGCTTTCAAGTCCAAGTTGAAGAAATCTTGTTAAATGTTGACAGCATAACTACCAAAATACAGAAGTATGTCCTTAATATTTTTGCAGTGCTATTTCTGTTGAAAAGTTCAAATGATTACATTAGAGATGTGATGTGCCACTTTTCAAGTGTCTGATGGCTTCAATTCATTTTCATGAATTTTTCATATTTTGAATTCTTTTGAAAGGCTTACAAAAAAACTACATTTGAATTGTAATTCCATGCTATTGACAGGACTATTAATTTTAATGAAGTTAGCTTACCATGTTTACAGTATGATCATTGTGATAGAAATGTGAATTTTAGGCACAGAATATTTTTTACAATTGAACAAGGCAGTAGATTATACAAGCTTGGACAGAAAGTTAATAATGACACCAAATTTTTTTTTAATGGAATTGTTTAGTACTGTTTTACCATTTCTTTACTGTAAAAGGTGTTTATACTTTCAATGAACAAATTGAAGTCTTGTGAAAGGTTGACAGGATAACTGGCATTAACTGTCAAAATAATTTCAAACTATTGAAGTTAGCTTACAGAATAAACATGTCAATCAACCCATATGATTTTTGCTGTAATATTTTTGTTTTGAAAAGTCACTGTGACTGATAGAAAAGTGATGGTTTTAGCAACATTTTAACCTGTCTGAATGCAATCAATCATTTTGCGTCGGGAGGCGAAGCCCTGAACCCTCCACCAGGACTTTGTCCTGGACCTACCGGGGCCTGCGGCCCTTGGACCCTGGCTACTAGGTTTTTCTGATTTCAAAAGTTGGCAGGTATGCATGTGCTGCCCTCTACTGGCGCTTTATTGTATTACACCCACAGTCAAGCTTTGAATGGTTCATCGTCATGGCAATTTTAAAGACTGAAAACTGAGAACCAGCGTCCTCTGCAGGGGACATTTGGTCTTGGTCTTATTTCTTGTGCCACAGTTACACATTTTAGAAAATAATTGTCCTGTTTGGCAAAATATAAGGATCGTGCCGATACAACTTTTAACCTCCCGTACGATATGGATATTAATGCGCTACGATATCAGCAGGAATCACACTTGCTTGTATTGTTTTGTAGGGTGGAATGTTTGAAAAGTGAAACGATATCAACCGAGAACGACGGTAGGAATGAAAAACACCAACCTACCGTATTTTCCGCACTATAAGGCGCACCGGATTATTAGCCGCACCTTCAATGAATGGCATATTTCAAAACTTTGTCCACCAATAAGCCGCCCCGGACTATAAGCCGCGCCTACGCTGCGCTAAAGGGAATGTCAAAAAAACAGTCAGATAGGTCAGTCAAACTTTAATAATATATTAAAAACCAGCGTTCTAACAACTCTGTCCCAAAATGTACGCAAATGTGCAATCACAAACATAGTAAAATTCAAAATAGTGCAGAGCAATAGCAACATAATGTTGCTCGAACGTTAATGTCACAACACACAAAATAAACATAGCGCTCACCTTCTGAAGTTATTCTTCATTCGTAAATCCTTCGAATTCTTCGTCTTCGGTGTCCGAATTGAAAAGTTGGGCAAATGTGGGATCCAAAATGGCCGGTTCCGTCTCGTCGAAGTCATCGGAGTCAGTGTCGCTGTTCAGCAGTTCTGTGAATCCTGCCTTCCGGAAAGCTCGGACCACAGTTGTGACCGAAATATCTGCCCAGGCATTTACGATCCACTGGCAAATGTTGGCGTATGTCGTCCGGCGCTGTCTCCCTGTCTTAGTGAAGGTGTGTTCGCCTTCGGTCATCCATTGTTCCCACGCCGTTCGCAGTCGTGATTTAAATGCCCTGTTGACACCAATATCCATCGGTTGGAGTTCTTTGGTTAATCCACCCGGAATGACGGCGAGTGTTGTATTTGTGTGCTTCACTTGTTTTTTGACACCATCTGTGATGTGGGCGCGCATGGAGTCGTATATCAACATGGACGGAGCTGTGTGAAAAAAGCCACCCGGCCTCTTCGCGTAAACTTACCTTAACCACTCGCTCATCTTTTCTTCATCCATCCATCTCTTCGAGTTAGCTTTTATGATGACGCCGGCTGGAAAGGTCTCTTTTGGCAAGGTCTTCCTTTTGAATATCACCATGGGTGGAAGTTTCTGGCCATTAGCATGGCAAGCTAGAACCACAGTGAAGGATGACTTCTCATTCCCTGTGGTGCGAATATTCACCGTACGTGCTCCCGTTGTATCCACAGTATCCACAGTGCGGTTCACAGGAATATCAGTTGCTGTGAAATAGTAATCCGTGTGCGGATGGAGAGATTGCGTCTTTTCATGAACCGGATCCTTGTCGCTTAGTAGGAGCCATTTTGTGGTCTTTACAGATGTAAACAGGAAATGAAACGTACGGTAATATCCGCGCGCTTCTTCTTCTTCTACGCGGGCGGGTGGTTGCTTACACTAGAAGAAGAAGCGCTTCCTGTTCTATGGGGGCGGGTGCTTACCTTGGCGGTTGCTTGCGTAGAAGAAGAAGCGCTTCCTGTTCTACCGGGAAAAAAGATGGCGGCTGTTTACCGAAGTTGCGAGACCGAAACTTTATGAAAATGAATCTTAATATTAATCCATATATAAAGCGCACCGGGTTAAAAGCCGCACTGTCAGCTTTTGAGTAAATTTGTGGTTTTTAGGTGCGGCTAATGGTGCGGAAAATACGGTATTTGTTATCAACCTTCTGGAATGGACTTATGCTGTCTTTAAAGTGGAGTGGGAATTGTTGTTGGGGCACCGAGTGGTCACAGTTCAGTTCGGTTTCAGTGTGTAATGCATCACATATTTCCAGTTGTTTCATTACAGCACGTCCGAAAAGGAGTAGGAAGAAGCAGAGCTTATTTAATCCTACCCCTTTTCATATCATAGCAATTGTATCCCATTTCCAACAGTGAATACATGAATAATTAATATACTCTAAATGGTCTTTTAGAGTCCATTTTAAAATGATCTTACTCGTTTTTAAATCCGTACGTGGTCTTGCCCCACCGTACCTCTCTGAGCTGCTCCACCTCTATGCCCCCACCCGGTCCCTCAGGTCAGCTGATCAGCTGATCCTGGAGGTACCCAAAACAAAGCGCAAGCTCAGAGGGGACAGAGCTTTCTCTGTTGCGGGTCCCAAACTCTGGAACGATCTCCCTCTCCATGTGAGACAGGCCCCTTCTTTGGCTATTTTTAAGACCCTTTTTAAAACCCATTTTTATTCACTGGCTTTTAACCCAGCATGAGACTTTGAACTCTTTTTAACTTTTAAACTGTTTTTATCTAACAAAACTGTTCTTAGGGTAATTAATAATTGCTTTTTAAATGTGTATTTTTATTTCTGTTTTAAATGTTATTTTTTAGTCTGTCCTTTACCTCCGTTTCTTTGTGGTGTACAGCCCTTTATTTTTCAACTGTGCTTGTCTTAAAAGGGCTTTATAAATAAAGTTGGTATGGTATGGTATAGTAAGTAAACTAATATTAAATACATAAATAATCTTTAATTAAATTTTTTTTTTTTTTTATAATTAATTAAGTTAAGCTAATCAGGCAGTAAGTTGAATGATGCGGACACATTTGTTACTAGATACTTTCTAATACGCTTCTGCCTTGGAGACATTGTGTCCAGAATAGAGATGCGCGGTTTGCGGGCACAACCGCGGAGTCCGCGGATTATCCGCGGATCGGGCGGATGAAATTTAAAAAAATTAGATTTTATCCGCGGGTCGGGTCGGGTCGGGTCGGGTCGGGGCGGGTCGGGTCGGGTCGGGCGGTTGAAAAAAAAATAAATTAGATTTTAAATAGATTCAGGCGGGTGGCAGTTAAACTAATTGGTAAATATATATACATAGTTAAATGTTGTTACCCACATACGAAAAACGAGCAGGCACCTGCAGCATATGCCACAACAGAAGAAAAAGGAAAACAAGAGATGGACACTTTTACGGAGCGGAGAAGGGACGCCTCGCCGGGGTCCGGGACCGAGGCCCCTTACCCCGAGAGGGCCCCACCGGGAGCCGGAGCTGAGGCGATCCGCGAGAAGGGCCCGACGCACGTCCAGGGTCACCACCGCGCCCACCGCACCGACACCCCGCCTCGTCCGCCTTCGCCGCGGCCGGCGTCACGCGCAGCAGGTAAGCAGCTTACCTGCCCGCCACCCCCGTGGCCGGGGGCTCGTAACAGGGGTCACTCCGCGCGCTCCGCCCGCGCAGCTTACCTGCCCGCCACCCCTGTTGCCGGGGGCGCGTAACAGGGGTCACTCCGCGCGCAGTGCGCTCACGAAAGGGGTGGGGCTCACCCTGGTTGATATAGACAGCAGGACGGTGGCCATGGAAGTCGGAACCCGCTAAGGAGTGTGTAACAACCCACCTGCCGAATCAACTAGCCCTGAAAATGGATGGCGCTGGAGCGTCGGGCCCATATACCCGGCCGTCGCCGGCAGCGAGACGCGCTTGGAGGTGCGCTCAGCGCGGCTCCCATATGATTGCGCACTGGTGTGCGTCTGGCTCGTGACAGCGTGGCATGCGAATGTCTCTGCTGCATTGGATCAGTCTCCTTTCTTTAACAGGCAAAAGCTTTATAACCTCACTAATGCCTTGCATCGTCTATATTAGATATATAACAACGGGCGGATGCGGTTCTGATCAAATGTTACATCGGGTGGATGGCGGATGGTTGACGACTTTCTGATGCGGTTGCCTATCCGCGCATCTCTAGTCCAGAAGTAATACACAACTGTAATTGTTTATGATAACAAATGTCCTCTTTTACAATGCAATATTGTTCAATTCACTTTTATTTTGAGTTCACACTTATTTTGTAAGTCTAGCTTGTGTGCTATTGTGTGCTTAGCTGTTGTGTAGCTGCTCGCTCCGAGTAGCCTGTAGCCTAGCATGTTTACCTTTTTGTAAATTCACTAATATAGAAGAAAAGACCAACCTGGTGTGTTTATTGGGGAACTTTAGATGTCAGCTTTGCACAAGTAAACATGCTGCATGGCTTGTTTGTTGTTTTGTTTTTGCTGATAGAGGTTTGATATCATTATTGGATAAAGGACACCCCTGCAAAACACAAATGTCCACTGTAGAGGTCGCCAGCTATTAAGAGAATATAGTATTAAATAACAAAGTTGTGTCCATTTAACCCTCAGGGGTTCCCACATTGTGATCCATAATATAGTAAAGAATTGTATGAATATATATATATATATATATATATATATATATATATATATATATATATATATATATATATATATATATATATATGAAGAAGTTAGTAAATAAATCAATCAATCAATGTTTACTCATATAGCCCTAAATCACGAGTGTCTCAAAGGGCTGCACAAGCCACAACGACACCCTCAGATCCCACATCAGGGCAAGGAAAAACTCAACCCAATGGGACAATGAGAAACCTTGGAGGGGATCGCAGATGTGGGGACACCCTCTGGGCGACCGGTGCAATGGACGTCGACTGGGTCTAAAATAATATTGTGAGAGTCCAGTCCATAGTGGATCTAACATAATAGTGTGAGAGTCCAGTCCATAGTGGATCTAACATAATAGTGTGAGAGTCCAGTCCATAGTGGATCTAACATAATAGTGTGAGAGTCCAGTCCATAGTGGATCTAACATAATAGTGAGAGTCCAGTCCATAGTGGATCTAACATAATAGTGACAGTCCAGTCCATAGTGGATCTAACATAATAGTGAGAGAGTCCAGTCCATAGTGGATCTAACATAATAGTGTGAGAGTCCAGTCCATAGTGGATCGAACATAATAGTGAGAGAGTCCAGTCCATAGTGGATCGAACATAATAGTGTGAGAGTCCAGTCCATAGTGGATCTAACATAATAGTGACACTCCAGTCCATAGTGGATCTAACATAATAGTGAGAGAGTCCAGTCCATAGTGGATCGAACATAATAGTGTGAGAGTCCAGTCCATAGTGGATCTAACATAATAGTGAGAGAGTCCAGTCCATAGTGGATCGAACATAATAGTGTGAGAGTCCAGTCCATAGTGGATCGAACATAATAGTGTGAGAGTCCAGTCCATAGTGGATCTAACATAATAGTGTGAGAGTCCAGTCCATAGTGGATCTAACATAATAGTGTGAGAGTCCAGTCCATAGTGGATCTAACATAATAGTGTGAGAGTCCAGTCCATAGTGGATCTAACATAATAGTGTGAGAGTCCAGTCCATAGTGGATCTAACAGTCCATAGTGGATCTAACATAATAGTGTGAGAGTCCAGTCCATAGTGGATCTAACATAATAGTGTGGGAGTCCAGTCCATAGTGGATCTAACATAATAGTGTGAGAGTCCAGTCCATAGTGGATCTAGCATAATAGTGTGAGAGTCCAGTCCATAGTGGATCTAACATAATAGTGTGAGAGTCCAGTCCATAGTGGATCTAACATAATAGTGTGGGAGTCCAGTCCATAGTGGATCTAACATAATAGTGTGAGAGTCCAGTCCATAGTGGATATAACATAATAGTGAGAGTCCAGTCCATAGTGGATCTAACATAATAGTGTGAGAGTCCAGTCCATAGTGGATCTAACATAATATTGTGAGTCCAGTCCATAGTGGATCTAACATAATAGTGAGAGTCCAGTCCATAGTGGATCTAACATAATAGTGTGAGATTCCAGTCCATAGTGGATCTAACATAATATTGTGAGAGTCCAGTCCATAGTGGATCTAACATAATAGTGTGAGAGTCCAGTCCATAGTGGATCTAACATAATAGTGTGAGATTCCAGTCCATAGTGGATCTAACATAATATTGTGAGAGTCCAGTCCATAGTGGATCTAACATAATATTGTGAGAGTCCAGTCCATAGTGGATCTAACATAATATTGTGAGAGTCCAGTCCATAATGGATCTAACATAATATTGTGAGAGTCCAGTCCATAGTGGATCTAACATAATAGTCAGAGTCCAGTCCATAGTGGATCTAACATAATAGTGTGAGAGTCCAGTCCATAGTGGATCTAACATAATATTGTGAGAGTCCAGTCCATAGTGGATCTAACATAATAGTGAGAGTCCAGTCCATAGTGGATCTAACATAATAGTGAGAGTCCAGTCCATAGTGGATCTAACATAATAGTGTGAGATTCCAGTCCATAGTGGATCTAACATAATATTGTGAGAGTCCAGTCCATAGTGGATCTAACATAATATTGTGAGAGTCCAGTCCATAGTGGATCTAACATAATATTGTGAGAGTCCAGTCCATAATGGATCTAACATAATATTGTGAGAGTCCAGTCCATAGTGGATCTAACATAATAGTCAGAGTCCAGTCCATAGTGGATCTAACATAATAGTGTGAGAGTCCAGTCCATAGTGGATCTAACATAATATTGTGAGAGTCCAGTCCATAGTGGATCTAACATAATAGTGAGAGTCCAGTCCATAGTGGATCTAACATAATAGTGAGAGTCCAGTCCATAGTGGATCTAACATAATAGTGTGAGAGTCCAGTCCATAGTGGATCGAACATAATAGTGTGAGAGTCCAGTCCATAGTGGATCTAACATAATAGTGTGAGAGTCCAGTCCATAGTGGATCTAACATAATAGTGAGAGTCCAGTCCGTAGTGGATGTAACATAATAGTGAGAGTCCAGTCCATAGTGGATCTAACATAATAGTGAGAGTCCAGTCCATAGTGGATCTAACATAATAGTGAGAGTCCAGTCCATAGTGGATCTAACTTAATAGTGAGAGTCCAGTCCATAGTGGATCTAACATAATAGTGTGAGAGTCCAGTCCATAGTGGATCTAACATAATAGTGAGAGTCCAGTCCATAGTGGATCTAACATAATAGTGAGAGTCCAGTCCATAGTGGATCTAACATAATAGTGAGAGTCCAGTCCATAGTGGATCTAGCATAATATTGTGAGAGTCCAGTCCATAGTGGATCTAACATAATAGTGAGAGTCCAGTCCATAGTGGATCTAACATAATAGTGTGAGAGTCCAGTCCATAGTGGATCTAACATAATAGTGTGAGAGTCCAGTCCATAGTGGATCTAACATAATAGTGAGAGTCCAGTCCATAGTGGATCTAACATAATAGTGAGAGTCCAGTCCATAGTGGATCTAACATAATAGTGAGAGTCCAGTCCATAGTGGATCTAACATAATAGTGAGAGTCCAGTCCATAGTGGATCTAACATAATAGTGTGAGAGTCCAGTCCATAGTGGATCTAACATAATAGTGAGAGTCCAGTCCATAGTGGATCTAACATAATAGTGAGAGTCCAGTCCATAGTGGATCTAACATAATAGTGAGAGTCCAGTCCATAGTGGATCTAACATAATAGTGAGATTCCAATCCATAGTGGGGCCAAATATATAGGTATATAAACATGATACTATCATGTTCCACGTCTATTGATCAATAAAAACAAGTGTGTTTAATATTTTTGGCCACAGTTTGAACAGTAACACTGTGTTTGAATATTGAATTAAGTGATTTTTTTTGGCGTACCACTAGATGGAGCCCCAATGTTTTTACAACCCTTCAATAGGACTTTAGTGTCAGACGGTACAGGTGTGTCACGGCCCGCCTGAAATGTGTCCGCAGGCAACGAGGTGATCGGGGCGGACAGCGCCGACTTGAGGGCGAGCGTTCACTACCTGCACATCATCGACAATCAGCAGACGCTCTTCCAGCTGTCCCACAAACTGGAGCCCCGGGCCTAACGGGGGCGCCGCGGCGGTGATGCCAGGAGCAGTGAGTGGTCGTTGAACACGAGGACGCCCAGCTCAGCACCAGGTGCCATTTTCCCCCCCCCCCTTTGCGTGTGCCAGAAGGATGTAATGACGTTGTACAGTATCTATTGGACTAGTTCTGGTTCCTTCTGAGGCGGAATGTTCCTTTTATTTGTGATGGCCCGCCTCATTTCACGTACAAAAAAACAAAAAAAAAAGCCCACTGAAGATTTTTGATGTCGTCTTTATGTTTGACTGCATATCTATCGAATACGTTCCACGCACAAGCTGCGAGGCGTGTCTTGTTTACCTTTTTGTTGTGCGGTTGACGGCGAGACACGGGCGTTCGTGAATTTTACCTCCAACACAGTCGGGGGGCCACTTTTCACCGCGGACTGAAGGGAACCTTTTTGACTGACCTGGAAGTCCTCCAACAAGGTGTCTTGGTTGTGGTGTGACCTGATGTCCTGCATCACAAAATGCACTCTAAAGGCCATTTTCTCTCTCCCAATGTTTGGTTGCATTTCTACACATAAAGTGTGTTTGGTTTTGTAATGTCACAGAATCGTACCCTTTATCGGCAGGAACACTTTGTGGGGACCGTCTAATGAGATCCAGGACAAGATTATGCACAGTTTGTCATCTGTACACCAGACCAGTGTTTCCCGCCTAAATATAAGACGCACAAATTGTGTTTTGTACATATATTAGCCACACGCCGCAGTGTGACATAACGTTTTTACACAGGCGCTTGTTTTAATTCGCACATGTAGCAAAAGTCAGCAAAGCGTGTAACAAAGCGTCTTCCTACTCCTGTGCGCGAGTCGTTGTCTTTGGGGTCCAGCTTTTTTCTATCGTCTTTGGCTTCGGGGCTGCGTCTTGTGCGTTTCCTCCATGACGAGGGTGAGTCCATAACGTGCCCAAATTTTCTGACTGGATGATTGTGTGAGTGTGTGTGATTTAATGTGGACATTTTCATTGGTCTGATGGGATGAAGATACATTTTTTTTTAATTATTATTATTATTAGATGACCCTATTGTCTAATTTGCATAATTGACCATTACGCATGTGCATGTATTTTTTGTTAAAAGGCCAAATGAAAGAAAAATCTGTAATTATTACTATCAACATTTCAGCCTTTTCTTGTTACATTTATGCCCTTTTGTTCTATTTTTGCCGGTTTTTTTTTTTTTCATTTTGTTTCTACAATGTGCTTACGTATTTCCCTGGAAAAGACGGGAAGTGTTGCCGAGTATCTCCAGACTCTGTCTAGTCTTATGTCGGCGTTCCGCACACTTCCACGCCTCGTCTTTGGGACATGGCGGTCGAGCCTTTCGGACCCCTTTTTCTATCGTCTTTGGCTTCTGGGCTGCGTCTTGTGCATTTCATTTATGATTTGGGTGAGTCCATAACGTGCTAAATGGCTGACTGAATGATTGTGTGTGTGTGTGTTTGGTTTAACGTTACCCATTCAGCAATTTCATTGGTCTAATGGGACAAAGCTAAATTTATTGCATATTCCATATGAAGCTGGGGGGGGGGGAATAGCAGTTTACAGTCCGGAAATTACGATCGATGACCGTTTTGTCTAATTTCCATAATTGATCATTACGCATGTGCATGTACTTTTTGTTAAAAGACCATATAAAATAAAATTATGTTGTTATTATTAGTATAAACATTTCAGCCTTTTCTTGTACATTTATGCCCTTTTGTTCTATTTTTGCCGGGTCTTGTGAATATCATTTATGATTTGGGTGAGTCCATAACGTGCTAAATGGCTGACTGAATGATTGTGTGTGTGTGTGTGTGTTTGGTTTAACGTTACCCATTCAGCAATTTCATTGGTCTGATGGGACAAAGCTAAATTTATTGCATATTCCATATGAAGCTGGGGGGGGGGGGGGGAATAGCAGCTTACAGTCCGGAAATTACGATCGATGACCGTTATGTCTAATTTCCATAATTGATCATTACGCATGTGCATGTATTTTTTGTTAAAAGACCAAATAAAATAAAATTATGTTGTTTTTATTAGTATAAACATT